>NC_057711.1:141257364-141268422 GCF_004010195.1 Chiloscyllium plagiosum | reverse complement strand
CTACATCATAATTATTCACTATTATCTGTGCCATTAGTTTATCGGCTTTGTTATGTATGCTACGAGCATTCAGGTAAAGTGCCTTAATGCTAACTTCCTTATCATTAGAGATGTTGGAAGTCATATGTCCTAAGTTATCCTTGCTTTTTACTGCATACTCAGTCTGCCTCAATTTTAAATCCGCCTGGAAACATGCTATCCTGCTGCTTATCTTGCCATTTACCTCCATACTCCCTGTCGCTTTCACTTTCCCTTCCCCCCAACTCAGAAGTTTAAAGTCCTACTGACTACCCTATTTATCCTCTTCGCTAGAACATTGGTACCTGATCGGTTCAGGTGGAGACCGTCCCAACAGTACAGATCTCCCCGGTTCCAAAACTGATGCCAATGCCCCATGAAGTGTAATCCCTCTTTCCCACACCAATCCCTTAGCCACGTGTTTACTTCCCTAATTTTCTTATCCCTATGCCAATTGGCATGTGGCTCGGGCAGTAATCTGGAGATTATGACCCTTAAGGACCTGTACTTCAATTTCCTTCCTAATGCTCGATAATCCCCAAACAGGTCCTCCACCCTAGCTTTGCCTATGTTTTAGTCCCAACGTGGACCATAACAACTGGATCCTCCCCCTCCCGCTCCAATACCCTTTCAAGCCGGTCAAAGATGTCCTGTACCCTGGCACCGGGTAAGCAACACACCATGCGAGACTCCCGATCCGGCTTGCAAAGGATACTATCTGTCCCCCTAATTATAGAATCCTCTTTAACAACTACTTGTCTTTTTGCTCCCCCCTCTTGAATGGCCTTCTGCACCATGGTGCTGTGGTCAGCTGGCTCATCCTGTCCAGAGCCCTTTTCCTCATCCATACAGGGAGCAAGAATCTCATACCTGTTGGACAAGGTCAAGGGCTGAGGCTCCTGCACTCCTGAACTCAGGTTCCCCCTACCTGCCTCACTTACAGTCACACTCTGATGTCCCTGATCACTAACTGAATATCCGGTCGGCCTGGACGAGTTGGACCGAAGGGTCTGTTTCTGTGCTGTACAACTCTATGACTCTGTAGACTGGATGCATTTAGGCTGAACCTTATGTTTTTTTTTGGCTAAGTGCAATCTACATTAAAAGTTTTGGAAGGATTCTTGCCGTAGAGTTTAGCAATATTTGTTGCTGAATCTTAACAAAGGTGCCAAATTAAGTGCTCATGTCGCATCCTTTACATCTGATTCCATCCCCATTGAACCACGTCGTTCCCAAAACAATCACAACTCATTGGTTATCCACAGAAAGATCAGCATACCTGCCATTTTTAAAAGGCCAATGCGTATTCAGATAATCACAGACATTCCAAAAATGGCCAGTCTGATCAAGGACAGATGGGAACATGTCAGAGAAAGGGAAGCTAGCCTTGTGCTATTGCAAAATAGATCTGGAGTTCCTGATTGTGGGGGAGTGGAGCAAAGGAGGGGTGTTCTCTTCCTGGACGACCAGCAGAGGATGATTAACTTGCCTCTGACAAGTAGTTATATTCGTGGAGTCCTTACTTTCTGGAAATGTCCCAGACGATTGGAAAACTGCCAATGTAACATTTCTATTTCAAAAGGGAATCAGGCCAAAAAAACAGGTAACCGTAAAGTTAGTCTGTTTTAAAGAATGTAATAGGAGAGCATTTAGATATGATCAAACAGAGTCAATGGCTTCATGAGGGGGAAACTGTGCCTGGCAAATTCTTTGAGAAAGTTATAAGCACAATAGATAAAGAGGGAGCAGTGAATGTAATATATTTAGATTTTCAGAATGCATTTGGTACAGTACCACACATTAGATTAATTAATAATAGCTCAGGGAGATAGCATGTTAGCATGGATGGAGGAATGGCTAATGAACAGAAGACATACTTGGGATAACTGGGGCATTTTCAAGATGCTGGAAATGTGTTGCTGGAAAAGCGCAGCAGGTCAGGCAGCATCCAGGGAACAGGAGAATCGACGTTTCAGGCATAAGCCCTTCTTCAGCATTTTCAAGATGCCAACCTGTAACTAGTGGAGTGCTACAGGGATGAGTGCTGGGGTCACAATTATTTACAATATATATTAATGTCATGGATGAGGAAAGTGAATGTACTATAGCCAAGTTTGCATATGACACAAAGTAGGTGGGAAGTCAAGTGGTGAGGACAACACAAACACCTAGGAGTGCAGGTTCACAATTCTTTGAAGTGGACTCACAGATAGACAGGGTAGTGAAGAAAACATTTGGTACACTTGCTTTTTATTGGTCAGTGCATTGAGTACAGGAGTTGGGATGTCATGTTGTAGCTGTACAGGACATTGGTTAGGCCACTTTTGGAATTCTGCATTCAGTTCTGGTCTCCCTGCTATAGGAAAGATGTTGTTTAACTTGAAAGGATGCAGAAAAGACTTTCAAGCATGTTGCCAAAGCTGGAGGGCTTGAGCTTTGGGAGAGGGTGAATAGGCTGGGGCTTTTTTTCCCTGGATCGTTGGAAGCTGAGGGGTGACCTTATAGAGGTTTATAAAAACATGAGGGGCATGGATAGGGTGAATGGCCAAGGTTTTTTTTCCCCAGGGGAGGGGAGTCCAAAACCAGGGGGAATAGATCTAAGGTGAGAGAGGAAAGATTTAAAAGGGAACTAGGGGTAACCTTTTCATGCAGAGAGTGGTGCGTGTGGGGAATGAGCTGCCAGAGGAGGTGCTGAAGGCTGGTACAATTGCTACATTTAAAAGGTATCTGGATAGGTACGTGAAAAGGAAGGGTTTAGAGGGATATAGGCCAAATACTGGTACATGGGACTAGATTAATTTAGGATATCTGGTCGGCATGAATGAGTTAGACCAAAGAGGCTATTTCTGTGCTGTACATATCTACGACTCTATAACTGCTGCTAGATGATGTGAAAATGTATTGAGAAACTGCACAGATAGACAAACAACACATGAAAGTTAAAATCAGGGACACTGATGCAGAAACTGAGAGTCACGTATAAACCATAGTTACCCACATCACCAAAGTGCCCTCAAAGTTTTCTTCCTTCTCTCACTCCCCGGTTCTGTAGCTGGGAATTTGGGAGCATGCTTGGCCGACTGGCCCTGTAAGTTTGGCAGGGCAACCTGTGTGCACTAGTGTCTAGGTGGGCCAGACGTTCCAAAGGTCCTCTTGCCAGAGGCAAGTTGACCCACTTCAGCTTTAACATCTAAAGGTTGGATGGGGTAAGCAGGGTGGAGATGGAGAACCTCTCTGGAGGGTGCTAAGAGGAGAATTCTGAGGGGCCCTATATGTGTGATTCAACCTCTGGCTGGGACCACCTGACACTGCCTTATGAGAGGGGGGCTTAGGGTTCCCTGTCTTCCCTGTAGCCATGCCTTTGGTGGGGCAATAGAGTTGAGATGTGTAAATCTCTTCAAAAGCCCCTGATGGGTCTGTGTCCTGCTCTTCATGGTAACCATGTCCATGGATGACAGCCAGTTGGTCACAGGAATGACTCCCACTGATGAGATTTATGGATGTTGAAGGCCATTATGTCCCAGATGCCAGTTTGGTGTTGCTGTTCCTTCCCGGGTATTTGGTCTGTGATTGCCACAGGGTACCCTTTTGCCCAGGACTGAGCAGTTCTCTGAGTGCCAGAGGGCACGGGCGTTTCACCCTCGGCAGAGCTGTCACTGTGAGGTGCTCACTAAATCGTGTATCCACACTCTTTCTGTTGATGGTTCCTCCCGAGATATCTGTACCTGAGGTGGTGGTGGGGGTACAGGAGGCAGACTTGCAAATGCTTTCTCTGAGGCTTCAGCAGTCTCATCCTCAGAGGGTAGAGGGTGAGGAGATAGATGTCTTCTGGGGAAACCAAGCATTTCTCCACATGTAAGGGGAAGGCCAGTGGAACCTGAAGGTCACAAGAAAGAGACAGAGAAGGAAGGTATTGCAGCCAGTGGGTCAAGATACTGTGCAGTGATTGAAAGTGATTGTCTGGTTAAGGCGAGAGTTGCAATGGAATGAAGGAAGGTACTTACACATTTGGAGGAGCAGTCCGAGTCCTTCACCGATGAGGACCAGCATTCTCTCCTTGTAGGGAATCAGCATGTCAGGCAACCCACCACCAACACCCCCCCCCCTCCCACCACCACCATCACCACCCATATGGGTTGCTCTGACCTGTTATGGCTGTTTTCTCATGTATCAACAGAAAGGAGAGGAATAAGTGAAATAACAGAGACTTCACAGCTGTTGGTGCTGGTGCATTGGGGTTAATGTAGTGAGGTCTTTGAAAGTATTATCAAGACAGCATGTGTCAAGGTAGAGGGCAAGAGTCAATGAGGGAAGGCATTGCACATTATAGTGAGAGTGGCACAGCATGAGCCTTGGGAGAAGATGGTACAGTGGCAGGGCTAGAGTCAGTATAAGTTGGTAGAGGTCAAAGTGTGTCATTTATTCTGGCAGAGTGGAGAAAGTCATTGCTGGCTGTTTCCCTGCATCCTTGAGATACCACTGACCTGTGTGAGGACATCAGGTCAAGCCAGCAGTGTCTGGTGGCGCAGATGCCTCAGCTAGTCTTCCTAGGAGAAGACATCTTTCTTTGGAGCACCCAGTCCACCAGGACCTCCAGATATCTGTCAGAGAATCATAGTGCCATCTTTCTTTTCTCCACCATGTTCTGACTCTGTCTTTGACCAAGCAGGACAGCTTCGGAGTGCCAGTGCTCACTGGGTGTGCAGCTGTCTTTTAAAGATGGTATGAATGCTAGAGTTGCCAGTCTTTTGATGGGTATCCTCTGAGTGGCAAGTTGTTCTAGGAATGGCACACGATAAGATGAGCCAGTAAACAGACATGAGAAATGCCGCAGAGGCATGGTTTGGTCAGTCATTAATGTGCGGAGATTGGTAAGGTACTGAGAGAAAACTGAGTCAGCCTCGTGTGAAAACTTCCTCTAAAACAAACACTCCATGCAACTCAGACTCAGCCAAAAAAAAGTAAGATTCAGCCCTTTTAGTTCACAGCTCTCAGCAACATGATCAATGACCATATATCAAGGACTATTTCTGTATTTATAGAAAGCAGACACTGAACCCTAAGAAATGACAATGTACCTAAGTCTGTCATTTAAGGTGATTTAATTCAATATAATTTTATAAGGGGAAAGATGCAGTGTTCAATTGTTCAATGTTCAATTATGTGTCTGCTAACTGCTGACTATGCTGTTTATTGTGAACCAAGCCTGTGGCAAGGTTAGAGAAACTGAGAGCAGGATGAGATGGCAGACAATTGAAAACCTTTGAAATAAAGCTCATGTTCACATTCAGAACCAGAGTCATCTCTACATAACTCTCTGAAGTACAGCTAATGATTCACACAGCAGACTTTCAGGCTTTGAGGAAAAATCCTTTCTACACTCATTGACTCTTTCGTCTTCCCTGCTCCATCCACTCTCCTTCAAGAATTACAAAGCATTCAAAGGCCTCCTTACAATTAAGATCGAGACCATCCATCTAGCTACTTCTGCCACATTCCTACATGCTGTGACCTTAAATGTGTAGCATTCTCTAGTTTTTCTTCTATTCTGATTTCCATCCTAGTTGACATCATAAATGAGTCCTTCCCCTTTGGTATAGTCCCCCTTTCAAGTCTGCCATCATCAGCCCCTTCCTCTGAAAATCCACTCCTTTCTTTTGTGACTATCATCCCAACTCCAACACCATTATCTTCCCCAATGTCCTTGAGCCAAGTTCTGCATCCCAAACCTTTGACCTTTTTGTTGGAACCTTTTCCTTTAGGTTTCTGCCCCTAATAGTGCACTGTGATAACCTTAAACAAAGTCATAAATAACATTCATTGTGATGGGATAAATTTACCCATTTCCTCCTTCTGAACAGCCTGTAGCTTTTGACATAGTTGACTATGGGACCGGTTAGACCTTGGGACCGGTTCTGGGGAAGGTGGGACTATTACAAAAAGGACGGTCTACACCTGAACCAGACCGGAACCAATGTCCTTGGGGGAGTTTTTGCTACTGCTGTTGGGGAGATTTTAAACTAATGTGGCAGGGGGCTGGGAACCAGAAGAGAAAGCAAGTAGGCAGCGAGGTGGAGACTGGAGACTGTAAGAATTATGAAGATAACATTAATAAAGAGAAGAATAGGCAGAGAGCAGACGAGCGCAAAAGAACTGGTGGCCTGAAATGCATCTGCTTTAATGCAAGGAGTACAGTGTGTAAGGCAGATGAATTTAGGGCTTGGATTAGTCCCTGGGAGTATGACATTATTGCCATCACAGAGACTTGGTTGAAGGAAGGGCATGATGATTGGCAACTAAATGTTCCAGGATATAGATGTTTCAGACAGGACATGGAGGGAAGTAAAAGAAGGGGTGGAGTTGCATTGCTGGTCAGGGACGGTATCATGGCTGTGCTAAAGGAGGGCACTATGGAGGTCTTGGGTAGTGAGGCATTATGGGTGGAGCTGAGAAATAAGAAGGGTGCAGTTACATTATTGGTGCTGTATTACAGGCCTCCCAACAGTGAGCGTGAGGTAGAAGAACAAATGAGTAAACAGATTATGAATAGATGTAGAGGCATTAGGGTAGTGGTGATGGGAGATTTTGTGATGGGAGATTTTAATTTTCCCAACATTGACTGGGATACGCTTAGCGTCAGAGGTCTGGATGGAGTAGAATGTGTACGAAGCGTCCAGGAGCGTTTTCTAGAGCAGTATGTCAATAGGCCAACGAGGAAAGGGGCCATATTGGACCTGGTACTGGGGAACGAGCTAGGACAAGTGGTAGAAGTTGCGGTGGGGGATTTCTTTGGCAACAGTGACCACAATTATGTAAGCTTTAGAATACTTGTAGATAAAGAAGAGAGTGGTCCTAAGAGAAGAGTACTAAACTGGGCCAAGGCCAATTATTTCAAAATTAGGCAGGAGCTGGGAAAAATGGATTGGACACAGCTATTTGAAGGGAAGTCCACATTTGAGATGTGGGAGGCTTTCAAAGATAGGTTAACGGTAGTGCAGGATAGGCATGTCCCGTTGAAGGCAAAGGATAGGAAGGGCAAGATTTGTGAACCGTGGATGACAGGAGAAATTGTACAACTAGCCAAGTGGAAAAGGGAAGCGTACATAAGGTCCAGGCAGCTAAGAACAGAACGGGCCCTGGAAGAATATCAGAAGAGTAGGACAAGCTTTAACAAGGAATCAAGCGGGCTAAAAGGGGTCATGAAATAGCTTTAGCAAGCAGAATTAAGGAAAATCCCAAAGCATTTTATTCTTATATAAGAAGCAAGCAGATAACTAGAGAAAGGATTGGTCCACTAAAAGGAAGGCTATGTGCCGAACCTGAGAGAATGGATGATATTCTGAATGATTACTTTGCATCAGTGTACACTGAGGAGAGGAACATGATGAATGTTGAGATTAGAGATAGAATTTGATTAGTCTGGATCACGCTGGCATAAGTAGGGAAGATGTGTCGGGTATGCTAGAGGTTATTAAGGTGGACAAATCCCCAGGACCGAATGGGATCTATCCCAGGTTGCTGAGGGAGGCGAGAGAGGAAATAGCTGGGGCCCTGACAGATATCTTTGTGGCATCCTTAAATACAGGTGAGGGTGCCAGAGGACTGGAAGGTTGCTCATGTTGTCCCCCTGTACAAGAAGGGTAGTAGGGATATTCCGGGTGACTACAGACCAGTGAGCCTGATGTCGGTCGTAGGGAAGTTGCTGGAGAGGGTACTGAGGGATAGGATCTATTTATATTTGGAAAAGAATGAGCTTGTCAGTGATAGGCAACATGGTTTTGTGCGGAGGAGATCGTGCCTTACCAACTTAATAGAATTCTTCGAGGAAGTGACCAAGTTGTTAGATGAAGGAAGGGCTGTTGATGTCATATACATGGACTTTAGTAAGGCATTTGATAAGGTTCCCCATTGTAGACTAATGGAGAAAGTGAAGTCACATGGTGTACAGGGTGTTCTAGCTAGGTGGAGGGTGGATAAAGAACTGGTTGAGCAACAGGAGACAGAGAGTAGTAGTTGAAGTGAGTTTCTCGAAACAGAGAAAGGTGACCAGTGGTGTTCCACAGGGGTCAGTGTTGGGGCCAATGTTGTTTGTAATGTACATAAATGATCTAGAAGAGGGCGCTGTTGGTATGATCAGTAAGTTTGCAGATGACACAAAGATTGATGGAGTAGCAGAAAGCATAAGGGACTGTCAGAGAATACAGGAGGATAGACTGGAGAGTTGGGCAGAACAGTGGCAGATGGCTTTCAATCCAGATAAACGTGAGGTGATGCATTTAGGCAAGTCTAATTCTAGACCGAATTATACAATGAATGGAAGAGCCTTGGTAAATGTTGATGAGCAGAGAGATCTGGGAGTTCAGGTCCATTGTACCCTGAAGGTTGCTGCACAGGTGGATAGAGTGGTCAGGAAGGCATATAGTATGCTTGCCTTTATTGGACAGGGTATTGAGTATAAGAGCTGACAGGTCACGTTAAAATTGTTCAAGACATTGGTTCGGTCGCATTTAGAATATTATGTACAGTTCTGGTCGCCACATTACCAAAAGGATGTGGACGCTTTGGAGGGAGTGCAGAGAAGGTTTACAAGGATGTTGCCTGGTATGGAAGGTGCTCGCTGGTATGAAGAGAGGTTGAATAGGTTAGGTTTATTTTCACTAGAAAAAAGGAGATTGAGGGGGGACCTGATTGAGGTTTACAAAATCATGAAGAGTATGGACAGGGTGGATAGAGACAAGCTTTTTCCCAGGGTGAAGGATTCAATAACGAGAGGTCATGCTTTCAAGGTGAGAGGTGCAAAGTTTAAGGGGATACACGCAGCAAGTACTTCACACAGAGGGAGGAGGGTGTTTGGAACGCGTTGCCAGCAGAGTTGGTAGAGGCAGGCATGGTAGATTCATTTAAGATGTGTCTGGACAGATGCATGAGTAGGTGGGGAGCAGAGGGATACAAATGCTTAGGAATTGACCGCCAAGTTTAGACAGTACATTTGGATTGGCTCAGGCTTGGAAGGCCAAAGGGCCTGTTCCTGGGCTGTAAATTTTCTTTATTCTTGTAAATCATCTTCTTCCTGATCAGAATTGGGTAGATTGTGTGCTGTAACTAGTATCAACAGGAACCAGGTCTGGCTGCAGGGTTTCCCAGAGGGTTAGCTCCACTTACTTTCTGTTTGCTTCATTTCAAGTGATCCTCAAGGTTTCATAAAACAGCCTGGGCTCATGTAGCTCAGCTCCCCCCAGTCGTAGTGAAAGAATGTTGATATGGTCTACACAGAATCATTACATTCAATCAAGGAAGAAATATCCACAATGAAAATAATCTACAACCAGCCTCACAGATATTTCATTGCACATCAGGGAAACAATACATTTGGAGCAAAATTCAAAAAGTACATCCCTCATTTGGCAATTATTTAAAGAAAATATAATATACAGTATTAAAATTGCTGTTTCCAAAAAAACTGGTCTCTCATTTTCTGATTTTTTTTCATATCCTTTGCTGCTTTCTCAGCTTTGCTTTGTGGCTGTGTTAGGTCCTGAGCTGAATTCCAGTATTTCACTAGTGTCTGGGGTTTATCCTAGGCTCCACTTTACGTCTGTCTTTCAATGGGATTACATCCCATCAGAGCTCGCTCACGTGTTCCCACTTGTCATCATTCACTTAATTGCTGTGTTCATGGACTCTGCTCTTGCCTCATCTTTCCAAACTCCTGTCACTCTTGAATTGGTTTGACTGACCCATTAATGCCTGTTGCTGCTTATGTATTTAATGTATTTATGTCATAGAGTCATAGAGATGTACAGCATGGAATCAGACCCTTCGGTCCAACCCGTCCATGCTGACCAGATATCCCAATCCAATCTAGTCCCACCTGCCAGCACCCGGCCCATATCCCTCCAAACCCTTCCTATTCATATACCCACCCAAATGCCTCTTAAATGTTGCAATTGTATCAGTCTCCACCACTTCCTCTGGCAGCTCATTCCATGTGAAAAAGCTGCTCCTTAGGTCTCTTTTATATCTTTTCCTTCTGGCCCTAAACCTATGCCCTCTAGTTCTGGACTCCCTGACCCCAGGGAAAAGACTTTGCCTATTTACCCTATCCATGTCCCTCATAATTTTGTAAACCTCGATAAGGTCACCCCTCAGTACTCCAAAAGAGATTCCAATGATCCAAAAATGTGAATCCTTCTCCCATACACCAGCTCCTCAGCCATGCATTCATCTACTCTATCCTCCTATTCCTGCCCTCACTAGCTCGTAGCACCGGGAGTAATCCAGATATTACTCTCGAGGACCTCCTTTTTAAATTTCTGCCTAACTCCCTATATTCTCCCTTCAGAATCTCAACCTTTTCCCTTCCTATATCGTTAGTTCCAATGTGAACAATGACCTCTTGCTGGCCCCTGTCCCCCGTGAGAACATTCTGCACCCTCTCAGAGACATCCTTGATCCTGGCACCAGGGAAGCAACACACCATTCTGCTTTTTTGCTGCTGGCCACAGAAACATCTGTCTGTACCTCGAACTACAGAATCCCCTAACACAATTGATCTCTTGGAACCCGACATACCCTTCGTTGCATTAGAGCCAGTCTCAATACCAGAAACTTGGCTGTTCGAGCTACGTTCCCCTGAGAATCCATCACCCCCTACATTTTCCAAAACAGCATACCTATTGAAATGGATATATCCACAAAAGACTCCTGCATTAGCTGCCTATCTCTCTTATCTTTCCTGGAGTTAACCCATCTATGTGACTGTATCTGAAACTTTCCCCCCTTCCTATAACTGCCATCTATCACATACTGTTGCTGTTGCAAATTCCTCATCGCTTCTAACTGTCTCTCCAGCCGATCCATTTGATCTGATAAGATTCACAGCCAACAGCATTTATGGCAGATATAATCCGCAGTAACCCTTAAACTCTCTTTAAACTCCCACATCTGACAAGTACATATCACTCTATTAAAGGCCATTTTTGCTCCTTCATAATCTACAGACCCAGAAATTAACACCATCTTATTCCTCTTCAAACACTG
>NC_057711.1:141213433-141256466 GCF_004010195.1 Chiloscyllium plagiosum | reverse complement strand
ATGGCCACACAAAGTCCATACATGGATTTATCCCACCACAACCTTCTGTCCTTTTGATTCTGTTCCATTGATTCCTCACTATCTCTTTTCATAACTATCACTTTGCCTAACCTCTGCCATGTTTTGTTAGGCTGGTTAGGCTATTGCTTTAGATCAAGCCCATTACTTATATCTCCTCTTTTTTACTAGCCCCTCCATTCTTTCTCAGCTCTACTCCCTGTCATCTGGTCATGCCCTCTTCCTTTTTTCCCATCTTAGATATATTGTCTACAAATCTATCACCCATCCTTTGCACTCTTACTCTCATTATAATCCCAGGTTTGCATCATTTTCAACAAGGTCATAGCTACCCCATGTGCCCTTTTTAGCACGGTCACAATCTTCTATTATGCAGTAAACTCCCACTGCTGTCTTTTCCCATCTTTTTGACCATCTAGCCCAGTGCACCAAAAGGGGCTAACCTCACCAATCTCCTTTTCACCTCTTTCTTCAGTGTCCTTCCAACTTCCCCAGTCACCTGCCCTCTACAATTTCCAGAAGAATGTTTGTTGGCTCACAACCAAGCCTCTTGACTAAAACTGCTACAGTGGCCAGGTAGATGTTATTGAAATTATCTGACTTTATACAGTATCATTTATGATCTCAGGATCATGCCAAAACACATCATAGCCAATTAGTCATACAGCACAGAAACAGGCCCTTTGGCCCAAGCTGTCCATGCTAACCAAGTTTACCAAACTAAACTAGATCTACTTGCTTGTATTTGGCCCATATCCCTCTAAACTTGCCCTATTCATGTACGTGTCCAAATGTCTTTTAAATGTTGTAACTATACTTGCATCCACCACTTCCTCTGGCAATTCATTCCATGCAGGAACCATCCTCTTGGTGAAAATTCCACCTCTCAAGTCTCTTTTCAATCTTTCTCCTCTCATCTTAGAATTATTCACTCTTGTTTTGAACTCAAGTACCCTAGGAGAAAAAAAATCCCTTTACCATTCATCTTATCTATGTCCCTTGTGATTTTATAAGCCTCTATCAAATCACCCGTCAACCTCCTATTGCTGTAATGTAGCCCAATGTGAAAGACATTTCCAAATAGCATACCACAAACAGCAGTGTGATAAAGCACAAGATAATTTGATTTTCATGATGATGGTTGCATTGATGGATGAAATATTGATGACGACAGCAGGGAGAACTCACCTGATAATAGGACATCAATATAATGTCTCATCTTAAAATTTGCTCCCATAATGATGCAGCACTCCCTTAGTATTGCACTAAAGTTTCAACCAAGACTGACCTTAAGTCTGTGGAGTGGTATTTAAAACCCATAATCTTAGTGGTGAGAGTATCATTAGCTGAGCAAATTCAGACATATCATTATTCACCATTTTATAAAACATTTTTATTCCCTGTACTTAGTCTCACCTGTTAAACAGCTTGCTAATTTATTACATATGGAAATAATGGCAGAAACCAGCCTTCTGTGCAGATCTCCAGCATTCTATCATGTTTCAGTCTCTAAGTCTGCCTTTCTTTAATAAATTGATCAAGATGTAATACATAAAATTAACAAAGAACTGGGATTCTGACGAAGAGTGACTGGACTTGAAACATTAATTCTGTTTTTTCTCCACAGATACCACCAGTCCTGCTGAGCTTCTCCAGCAATTTCTGTTTTTTAATATAAAGCAGAATTTTGCACTCGGGATTTTCCAAGGGTCATTTTCATTTAAAAATATAACATAGGCATTGCTGGGCAACACACAACCAGGAATGGCACAGAATTACTGAACACAGTGGCTGACAAGAAGCAATATAAGATTGGCTCAGTTTCACTCCCATAAATCTATCTCAAAATGTTTGTAGGGGCTGGGGTGAAGAGGACGCATGGCTGTGACCCTATTACCCACTCTGACCTCTACTAGCAGATACTTCCATCGAAGCACGGAATAATTTCATGATTAGACATAATGCATTGTAGCATTTTGCAATTATCAATGTGGATTTTTAAAGAAAACTATAATCAAAGTCTAGTATCTCGTAATTACTTGGTAATAGAGTAGAATTTGGTTAGAGATAGTACACTGGAAAGAACACAAAAGCTGCTTGCATGGCAAAAATCAGAGTGTTTCAGGGTTTTTGTCTTTTCCTGTCTGCAGTCATTGTACATTACAAGCTAAGGACTTGGTAAACTTGCCATAATTTTGAAGGACAAAAATAAGCAAACTATAAGAAATGCAGCTGTTTACCTGAAGCCATAAAGAAAGAGGGATAAAAAATGTGTAAGATCTGTCAGCAAAAAAAATACAAAAAAGTGATTTAATATCAAATTCCATGAGATCCAGAAGCTACAAATTAACAACAATTTAAACTCCTGACCTCTGGAAGAGGTGAACTGATCATTCGGAGTTTCAAGTTAAATTTCCCAGATGTTTGTTTTATGGATGTAGGTGTGCTGGCTGGACCATTATTTATTGCCCATCCTTGTTGCCATCATGAAGGTGATGGTGAGTTGTCTTTTTGAACCATTGCAATCCATTTGGTATAGGTATTCTCACAATATGTAACAGCTTGTACAGAAAACTGCAGCAACTTAAGTGATTTAGTTTTGGTTTACTTTACTCTTTATACCTAAAAGAGTTAAAACCACTTCAACATCATAAAAGCTGAAATTATCATAATGCACATAAACATGACAAGAAGAGGTTAGTAAAATGCGAGTTAAGATAAATTCCATATTATAACTGGACAAATGGTATTGATGGGTGTGGAGGTCAGACTAATTAATATCAATGTGTTCAGCCAGCAAATTATCGGCTATATTTTTATTTAAGGAGAAATATCCTTTTTTACTGTTTTAAACCCTTGTCAAGAAAAATAATATTGTTAGAATTACCCTTTAATAATAAAGCCTTACTATTAGACTTATTCCAATTCTGGAAACGTCATCCATAAGCTGTAAATTGTGGCAGCGCAATTTGATCTTTTAATATATATCCAAGCATTAACATTAAAGACACAGACCATGTAGCATGGCATCTCTTTAATTAACAAAGAATAGTAATAGCATTTCAAGCAGCATTTGGTAATATCATCTCTTGTGCAATAGCACAACACAAGCCATATGTACAGCCATGGGGAGGAGAGAATTGATCTTTTAAGCAATTGAAAGCTATAGTTATTTAAACACACCTCTGGAACAAGTGAGAGTTGACTCTGGATCTCCTGGCTCAGAGGTAGGGACTTTACCACTACACCACAGGAATCCTTCACTCAAAGTTATATATAGAACCGTCAATAACCAAGCTAGGTACCACAAACATCAGTGAGATAAATGGCTAGATAATGTTTAAACGATGCAGGTTGAATAATAAACTCAGAACAGCAGAAGTTCCCTTATTTGAATAGTTTGATGGGATTTGATTTACATTCTTCTGGAATTTAAAAGATAATTGCATTACAACAGGACCTCACAACATTCCTACAAGCACTGCAATATGACTGAGCTAAATAGTTTGTCTCAAGTCTCCAGATAATTTGGTTTGAAACCATTATCTTTCAATTCAGAAGCAAGGGTGCTACCACTGAGTTTATATACAATTAGAATTTTGTTATCATGTGTAAAATGCAGTCTATGCTCCAAGTGTTTAGTCAATGTGGCAAACTCTGCCATCTGGTGGAATCTTTCAAAAAGAAATGTTTTCTAAAATTACATCACCCTAACATCACATGCACTCTTGCTCCATCATGTCATCCCTCGAAGTAAAAATTCTAAAGTGGTGCAGCATTTTCTATCATGGGAATTAAGTGAATTTCCCATCATTCCTATAATATGAAATGTGTATGATCCATTAATGTTCTTACTGAACCCAAAGTATTTGATGTTCTTTATCTTTTCCCTATCTGGCCTTTGAGGTTCAGTAACTTACTTATCTATCAATTGTCACACATCTGTTGGGCATGTGTAAAACTTTGAGTTTTAAAGAAGTTGCAGGTTATTTACATAGCAGGGTTGGCACTGGTGTTAAGTGCCTTCAGCTTTACAGTGACACAACTTGTATAATATAAATTGGGTATGAAGGCCTGAACAGAGTCTGCAGTGTGACTAAACTTCAGGAAGTCTTAGCCACTTTGCTGTATGTCCAAATTCACACATAGACCACAGCAGGTAAGGAAGGTAGATCCCTTTCCCTAAAGCGTATTAGTGAACCAGATGGGTTTTTAACAACAATTGATGGTGATTATGTGGTTACCATTAGCCTAGCTTTTTATTGAATTGCAATTACACCATTAGTCATCAACTGTAATCATACTGAACTGGTAATTCAGAACCAATGTCTCAGAATATTAGCCTGAGGTTCAGATGTTTATTTACACCATACCCATTTAAAGTGATTACCACTACAGCATTGCTTTCTCTATTATCTTTATAACTAAAACTTGGCTTAATGTGGAGAAAAGATGACCACTCAACATCTTGGGATATAATGTTTTCAGAGAGAATCGAAAAGGGAATTTTAAAAACATTCCAACTGTTTTTTTAAAATCAGTCTGTTCGGATGTGTATGACATCTCTAGAGCAGGTAAACCCAGGGCCCCTGGCTCAGAGTTGGGGAACACAACTATTGCACAACAGAAGTTCTCAAAGACAGGAGTAGATTTTTTAATAATCAACCTGTTCAAAGATGTTATTACACATCACTCGAGCTTGTGGTACTTCAACCCAGGCCTCATGGCCCAGAGGTAGGGACACTACCACTGTGTCATAAAAGCCCCGAAGCTGGGAGTATTATTGATTAAAGAATCAATACCATCTGTGAGGAGGAATTATATATTAAATGAAGGATCAAATGAAGGGTCAATCACACTGCTGGGTTTGTGTTATAGACCCCCAAGTTGTGGGAGTGAAGTAGAGGGACAAATATATAGGCAAATTTCTGAGTGCAAAAAATAATAAGGCAATAGGGATTCACAATTTAATTCACCCAATCTCAGATTCTGAGAGTCACGGAGGGCACAGAATTCTTGAACTGTTTTAGCCTAGAAGTAACGAGTCGAATGAAACAGGGCGCAATTCTAGATTTTGCCTCAGGAAATGAAGCTGGGCAGGCTGTTGAAGAATAGCCATTTTGGAGTTAGTGATCATAATACATTTAGATTTAGCATAATCTAAGATAGAACAGAAGCAAAGTTTCAAAATTGGGGGAAGGCAAACTTTACAAGTCTGAGAGATGATCTGGAAGAAATGAATTGGTTACAGCTGTTTGAAGGAAAATCAGTGGTAAATAATTGGATGACATTCAAAAGTGAAATTCTATGAGGAGAGGGGACCACTGAAATTAATTAAGGAGAAATTGGTAAGTCAGGGAGTTCAAAGACCACATATTTGAACGAGGTGTCAAACTTTAGGGAAAGATTAAATAGATTGGGCAAGTTGGCTGGACAGCATTTGAAAGTAGCACAGCATGTGATGAAACAGGAAGCAGATAAGAAATCAAAAATTCATACTTTTGATAGTGGAGATAAAGTGTTAGTGTTATGCCCAGTGGTGGGTGAACCTTGAAAAGCAAGGCTTAGTGGCCCTTATCAAGTCAAAAGGAAATTGAGTGAGGTGAATTATTTAGTAATTATTCACAGAAATCTCAGTGTATCATGTCAATATGCTCACAACCTATTTTGACAGGGAAGGAAAGCAAAAGGAGAATGTTACTGGTTACAGCAGGAAAAGAACCATGTTCAGATGATTCTGAATTGGACAGGCGACTAACTGTGTGGAGTTTGCACGTTCTCCCCGTATCTGCGCGGATTTTCTCCGGGTGCTCCGGTTTCCTCCCACAGTCAGGTGAATTGGCTATGCTAAATTGCCCATAGTGTTAGGCAAGGGGTAAACGTAGGGGTATGGGTGGGTTGCGCTTCGGCGGGGCGGTGTGGACTTGTTGGGCCGAAGGGCCTGTTTCCACACTAAGTAATCTAATCTAATCTAATTCCTCAAATTACATTTGAGGACGTTCTCAGAAATTGAGATAAATTGAGTTACCTTCCAGAAGAAATCAAAATGATCTTAAAGATTTATTACAATCATGAGGAGATACATGGGACTAAGTTGGGAAGTACTATTCTAATTATGCATGATGTAAATATAGGAAATACTATTCCAATTAAGCAACGTCCTTCTAGACATAACCGATAAAATTGGCACAGGTTCAAAAAGACCATGCTCAAAGACAATATAATAAAATTGAGTTGCAGCAAATGGAGCTCACCCACAGTAATGATGCCAAAACCAAATGGTACCCAACAATTATGTGTGGACCATCACAAAGTCAATGCAGTTATAAAATCTGATTCATATCCTATTCCATGTTTGGGAGACTGTATTGAGGGACAAGCAATTTATATTTCTAAGCTGGACTCACTCAGAGGATACTGGCAGATACCTTTATCTGAAAGAGCAAAGGAAATTTTGGCTTTCATGATGGCGAATGGACTGTACCAGGTTAATAAAGTCATGCCATTTGGTATGAAAGTTGTGCAAGCCACATTTCAAAGACTAATCAAACTCATTTCGGGAGTAATTTCAGGAGGTGTAGTGCCGGTGTAATTACAGAAGATCGACTGTTCTACATAGCCAACAAAGAGACAGGCATAGCTGGGAACCATACGTGTGCCCATGGCTAGCCCTCTGGTCTGGAGGAAGTGGGAGGATTCGAAGGAGAAATTGTTAAGGGTGAGGACCAGTTCGGCCAAACGAACGAGTGTCGGTGGAAGGGTACTGTTGGGGACGTTGGGAGAGGAAAATCAAACAGAGGTCCAAACAAACTGCTCAAGGCCAATACAGTAAACAACTTGAGAGACCTTGGATTTTTTTTTTAAATTGGAACAATCGAAGCAGCCTGAATAGGTGGGGTCAAGCTCCCACAGAACCAGGACTTTTAGCTTTAGCTTTCTGCAGTTGCTGGTCTCTTGAAGCTGGATGTGGAAGCTCTTATTCCTCTCTGTTACAGCTAAAGGCTGGGGCTCTCTTCCTGCTGCTTGAACTGCATGTGAGACAATCCAATTTTATTGAATTATCCTTTGCCAAAGGTGTATTTATGGAATGTTACTGTACTGGAACAGTTAATTAGTAGTAGTTAATATATCCATTATTTTGTTAAGCACTTCAATGGAGTTAGTTAAGCCAATTGTTACAACACAGCAGTAAACACTTCTGCTAATTAAACCAAATACACAGAAAAGCTCACCTCATCTCGTAACCTGTTAAAGCATGAGTGACAGAGAACTACCTAAGTTCCACTATGAAAAGAAAAAATAACAATTTTATTCTTTAACTCTAAAATGAATATTAAACAACTATTTACAAACTCTAAGCCTACAACTCTAATCCTCCTTTTTCAAAGGTTTGTTATCTACCTCCCACTCTATAACAATATTCTGGTCCAATAGAGCTCCTATTAAATTTCCAGCAACTCAATTTCAAAACCAAACAGCAGCTGTCGTCTCCAGTATCGACCTTCCTCTGTTTGTAGACCTCCCTTGGTGTTCTGCAGCAAAGATGTTTCATACAAAAAAGGTACCTTTGACAGAGTGTCATGAATAGCAGTCTTTCAGATGGTGCTCTTTCTAGCTAACTGTCCAAAATGCCTGCTTTTTAACATCAGCTCAGCTCATTGGTTCGATGTTATCAAAACTGTAAAATTCAAATTGGATTGGGTTTTAGTATCTTGGGGGGCATAATTTAAACTGATTGGTTAAATTCGAACTGCTGTGAAAACAACTCATATCTAGGTCATTGCCAAAATATTACATCTTTTAATTTTCCAGTACACTCTGTGACATGACAGGTGTGTGCCAGCTTTCATCCTCTCAAAGGTACAGTACATGCCTTCAACTTCATAACACAATTCTTTTTAATTTTTGTATTATAACCAGAATGTAAAAGTTGTGTGTTTTGGTTAACATTGAGTAGTTTGACCAATTGAATTGCATCTGGAACGCAAAAGCTTTAAGTTAGGTCTAGACTGTCTTAATAAATTTTGAGGGGGTTTGGTCTGGTCCATAACAATATGCACAATTTCCCAGGTTGCATTTACAGCACAAGTCTGCCCCAATGCAATAATGTTTTTCTTCAGCTTCCATCCACCCCATTCTTGGCGGCTCTCTGTGGTAAAGAATTCCACAGATTCACTACCCTCTGAAAAAAATTACTCACCTCTTTTTCAGATGTGCAACTACTCATTCTGAGATTGTGCCCCCTGGTGCTCGACTGTCTCACAAGGAGGAACAACCTTTCCACATTCACTTTGTCAAGTCCCCTAAGAATTGTCTATGTTTCAATAAGGTCACCTTTCAGTCTTCTGAATACCTATTGTGTACAGGCCCAATCTACTCAACCCCTTCTCGATAGACAGTCCCCTCATACCAGCAGCAAGTGAGGACTGCAGATGCTGAAGATCAGAGTCAAAAGTGTGGCGCTGGAAAAGCACAGCAGGTCAGGCAGCATCCGAGGAGTAGGAGAACCAACATTTTGGCATTGGCTCTTCATCAGTCCCCTCATACTGGGTATCAGCCTAGTGTACTTTCTATGGACTGCCTCCAATACTAGGATATCACTTCTCAGATAAAGGGCCAAAAACTGCTTATTATTCCAGCTGTGCTCTGAATAAGCACCTTGTATAGTTTTAGTAAAATCGCCCTGCTTTTACACTCCATTCCTTTTGAAATAAAGGCCAACATTCCATTTACCTTCCCTTTTACACACTGAACTTTGATGCTAGCTTTTTATGATTCATCCCTCTTTTCTCTACCTTTTGTAGTCTTTTTCCATTTAAGTAATATTCACATCTATTCTTCCTGCCAAAATGCTTAGCTTCACATTTCCCCCACATTACATTCCATCCGCCCAGCTTTTGCTCACTTCCTTAAAACAGTGTTGCATTTAATCTCTAGAGCATATCTTTCCTGCAACACATTATTGCAATTCTGTAAAAGAACTAAAAGTTGCCACTCTCAACTTAAACACATTTTCATAAAATCAGTGTGGTGCAACACAACTGCCTTGAAAGGGCTACCCAATTAAACCCACTCATGGCCCTTCCCTATATATTTTCAGTTTTTTCCTTTCATTTTAATGCCCTTTTGAAAACTATAATGAATGTGCTTCCTTCACTTTTTCAGAAAATGCATACCAAATCATAACTAGCTACTTTAAAATATGAATATCTGCTCACTGGTTCTTTTTATCAATTGTTAAATTTCTGTGCTTTGGTTATCTTCCCATGTGCCATTGAAATTGCTCATTTATTCCATACAAAATACCTTAATTTTAAAATACTATTATAAACTCCTCAAAATAATAATGACCTTGGAACACCTTAAAATGCTTTGCAGACTATAATGTTCTTTGGAATTACATTCACACTTCATCCAGAAAGTGCAGCACTTAGTGCAACGCTGAAGTGTCAGCTCAGACTGGTCTCTCTGGAATGGGAATTAAAATCACAACCTTCTGTTACTAAGGCAAGAGAGCTACCAATGAGCCAGTGCTGAATTTTGCTATTCTAAGGAGAACAATCCCATGTGTCAAATATATTGTACATACTTCTGCATTTTGATTAAATCAAAACGAATGTCTGCAGCAAAAGAGACACACAGATGTTTTTAGTTATAATGCATAAATGACCTAGCTGGGATGGGGAGGTGAATAAGTACATTAATAGTGTTTTTTAAAATACCTGAAGCCAGTATGGAGATCCATGGGCACTGATCAGTGTTCTTTATATTTACTTTAGAGTAGAGGACACCTATAAATATTGGTAACCTGCCCAAGATCAACCCACACACATCAATACCTTCCAGTAATGGCCTGACCACAGAATACTGCAATTGTCATAGAAAATGTTTTATTAGGATGCAGTGACAGAAATTACAAATACAGAATAGTACAGTATCCTGCTCCAGACAGATTGAATGTGAATACTGAGATCTTTATAGGCCAATCAGCAAGCCTCATTCAGAAAAATCTCCCCTTTATTAATAAAGTTTTCAATAATCCTGATACATACCAACAGCACCACATCAATGGATGTTTCTGGCAACAGCAGACTGAGCATCTCTACTTGATTGTTAGGTAATTTGCAAGCAGTTAGTCATTACCAGCACAGGACACAGGATTGTCATTTGATAAATCCTAGTGCTGCCCAACTTCTTTTTCCCTTATTCTTAATTCCAGTTGTGCAAATGTCAACATTTGTGAACATTTTAATCATTTTCTCATTCTTTAAAGCAAATTCTTGCAGCTTCTTGCACACTTCTCTCTTTGGTCTTCACCAGTATTTGCCTGCCAACTTGTTCAGGAAACCGCCCTGGAAAAAGCACTCATTGTGTGCCTTCTTAATTAACATCAATGGTCTTGCAAATTTGCTGACTTGTGTTCTAAACTTTAGCTATTAGTTGCCTTATTCTCTTTGTTTCTGGATTTGGCGACACATATTACATTTTTATAAACACACACACACACACACAATCTTCACTGCAACCAGATAAAAAATGTCCTTTGAGTAGCAATGGAATACATAATTGCAGCAGATTCAAGTCTATCCCTTTTATTAACAAATGACTGATCCTGCACATATAAGATTATGTCCTATGCTCCCTCTTGACATTAATTTATTTTTAAACCACTATCCAGAATATACTTGCCATCTCCACAATAACTAACTATTGCCGAGAATTTTAATTGGCTTCTATCTCAATTTTCTTATTGCCATATTCATGAAATTTAAAAATGAATAGACAATCTGTCTGGATAAAGTCTGCCAACCTCCTTCGCATGTTTGAAAATGTTTGCTTCATTATATCAAATTTTATTACTGCTTCTGGGAATGTCTAGAGGCCATAAAAGGTGCTGAATAATTACAAGTTAAATTTTTCTTATCTGCTGTCTTCATGGCAGTCATTCTAAAAGTTACAAACAATGCTGACAACTCTAAAATTATCCATCTCCTTTAAAAAAAGGGCACTTCCCAATCCCTGATCACCAGTTATAACTTTCCAGCATGGTCACTGTGTTCTGCTCTTGTGACATATATGACTCTGCTCTTGAACACCAGTCGAAACAACCTAGGTGTTGGCACTTTGAAATAAGTTGTCACAATTCCTTTCAAAGTCACATTCACAGACATCCACATTCCTCTTAAATTTCTACATATATACTGCAGATATCTACATTATTTTCTGTTAACTGATGGTTTACTCTCTTCCAATCTTTCCTGATTCAATGGAATTCAAATGACTTCTTAAAATATAAATTTCCTTAAAAACTCACAACCTCCTGCCTTTATCCAACTCAATGACTGAATTGCACTTGATGGGGGTTAATTTTTCAAATGTTTCTTCTTACATAGAGACTGCTTGCTTCTGAGGGAATTTATCCTCAGCTCTTAATGTGCTCCAATAAATATTCCTACTCACATTTTGTTGCTGCAGTACTAAACATTTCAGAGATTGAACACATTTTCTCCATTCATCAGCCCCATTGTACAGATGTCGAGATTCATTACTCAGTTTCTACTCAAACTCATTATACAAGAAAAAAGAAGTGAGGAATCCATGTTTAATTCCATTATATGTACACCATTCCCTGGTATACCTCATTTTCTTTTACACTCAATTTCTTGCAGTGTCTGGGGATTGCTGAAGAATACAACAGTAATCAGAAACTTTGAAAACTGAAGATATCCCCAGCATATCTTTTTCTTTATGATATTTATTTACACTATATCCATTTGAGTGCCTATGAACTTTAACATGTCTTATTCTAGATTTGCATCTGCATTTGCTCCTCCAATCCATGTATCCATTCTAAGTAGGTTTTCATGCCATTAAACACTTCCACACCCTCACAATGTGATAGAGGATGGCCTTGTGGTAATATCATTAGGTTAATAATTTAGACCCAGACTATTGTTTTAGGGACTTGGATTCAAATTCTGATGGACTTCAAATTCAATTAATAAACCCAGAATACAAATCTAGTCTGGTAACGTTCTATGAAACTACATTGATCGTCATAAAAATCCATTTGGTTTACCATCGCCCTTTAAGAAAACTGCAGTCCTTACCAGGAATAGTTACATGTGACTCCAGATTCACAGCAGTGTGGTGGACTCTTAACTGCCTCCACAATGGACATTTGTGGATGGACAACAACTCCTAGCCTTGTCAACAATGTCCACATCCCATGACAGAATAAACCATCACATGTTGCAGTTTTCACCATATTCAATTTAGAATGATTATTCATTCACTTCCTCCCATCACTTAGTCCCATCAGGAATTTAAATGTCAGGGTCTGCAGCTCTTGTTCCAAACCTTTCTGCCTCATTACATTTCTCTATCGTCTTTAGAAACCTCTTAACAACTGATCACCTTCACTTTGGTGTATAAAGATGTGTACCATGTGTCAATAGGACACTGTATTCATTTAACCACTAAGTAATTTGCCAATTTCTCATGCACTATGCAGAATGAACTGTACCTTACTCAGAGGTTAAGGCAAGTTATGCAACTGGAGGGTTATTGCAATTACTCATGTATTGAGCTCTAAATAGACTTACTGCTCCCTAGTGGTTAAGAGAGCAAAATGGCATGACACCCAAAATTACACAGAAGTAGCATTGCAGTTTGCTTTCTGTTTTGAAACCTACAAGTGTCTAAGCTGCCCAATTATTTTCCTGCTAATTGTTGAAGTTGAGCAAGGCAGAGGCTGAGGAGATTAACCTTTGGTGTCTTAACATGTGATCTTTTATACTGTACTTGTTTAATATAATAAATTAATGCAGTTAAAATCATGGAAATGGAAGCACTGAAATCAGCAATTCCCAGGTAAATTTGGAAGAGTTTGTAGGGGAGGGTTGCTAGGAGCACACCTCCACCATCAAGCTCATCTCAGACAAGAAGTGTGAAGACAACAAGACTGGGTTTTACAAAAGCTTTGATGTTTGTTCAAATGAAAAAAATTTGAAGAAAGACTAAATGAAAGCTGAAGTTCTGACCATCGACCACCAAGTACATATATTCATTTTAATATAATTTTCAGCAAAAGGTGCAAAAGTTGATTAAGTATTCAAGATAAAAATGTAATATATATATACACACATCAGACAAGTTGTTCAGCACGTGGACTCGACTTCAGAAGCGAATTTACATTATGCTAGATTGCTTCAAAGAAATTAAGAGCTCACAGAACTTTGCACTAGAATTCATATTTTTGACATCTTTTGCAATATCTTCTACCAATGTAACAAAAAAATTAAAAATTAAAGGCCACTTGAAAACAACTTTGACCAGAACCCTGGACTGCGCATTTCAATGAGTGATACACGAGGGCAACAGAAACAGCACTAAGCTACCTGCTCAAAATTGGGCAAACACATACAATACAGATGTGATTCCAAATTATCACATGGTAACCAAAACAATGTATGGTGTATACAATGTTAGCCAAACATTCAGTAATGTATTGTATATAAACCATCTTAAAGGCAAGTTGAAGCTGTAGAACAATTAGGACAACCTAACAGTGAAGAAAGAACAGGTAGACACCATACCATGCCTGGAAAAAAGAAATTCATTTCAATTAAAAATAACCCAGGTTCTTTTAAGATTACACAAAAAAGTTTTCAGTTAGAATAGAGGTTTAAACATTCTGGAAAAAAAACAACAAAGCATAGGAGGGGAGGAAGTAAAATCAGAAGGGCTGTGAACCATCCTCTTTGAGGTAGGGGAGTGGAATTGTTACTTTGAAACACTTGCCACTGTCACTCAACTTGGCTTGAGACTCTTACTCCTCCACCAATATGAAACAAAAGCCCAATATCTTCAAAAATTATTCAAAGTATTTTTTGCAAATGGCCATCTGGTCTCAGAGTTGAAGTTGAACTTTGTTTTCCTCCACAATAAATAAGTTGCTTCAAAGTGACAAAGTGACAAAGAGAAATTCTGCATGACAGATAGTTTGAGACAAAATGTTAAATACTGAAATACAGAGCTGAAAATGATACTCAAGTTAAGCAATGGACACCAAAAGGTTCTCTCAGAGCACCTTAAGCAAAATCTCATAGGTTGCATTTATTATGCCCCATGATAAAATTGACCGGTGATAATTGAGGTGCACACCTCTCATTAGGTGGGACACTTTGCCATCCCTTTCAGTCCAGATTTTCATGAAGACTTTTGCAAAACTCTGAAATTCCCCTCCAACCTGTGACTGCATACGTGCTTTCACCACATTGATTGGATAAAATATTATTCCGAGCAGTGACCCCAGAAACCCCCCACAGATGAAGTCATTGAGAACATTCATACTATATGTAGTGGCTTCTGGCAGGGACTGCTTGATAGGCCCTCGCAAAGCAAAAAACAATGCATTACTGGGTCCATTGCGGAGAAGGATGGGTACAAGGCCTCTGTAATATTCTTTAATACCATAGGCTCTCAAAACCTTGAAGGCATGGAAGGTATTTTTTAATCGGTTATGATGTCTGCGATCCTGTAGCAAAGCCTGTACCCTCTCAAATGGTGTCAGAACTGCTTCTGCAGTCCCCGCCAATACTGCAGACACACTCTGATTGAACAGCTCTGGAGCATTATTTGTTTTCTTCAAGAGACAGGAGAAGTCTTCATACAAGCCAAACATCAATGCCACAGTTGTAGTCTTTTGCAGGAGTGGTGGCAGAATTCCTCTGTAGAGATTGCGAAAGCCATCCTGCTTTAGCTGCCGGATAGCATTCACCGTTGTTAGTCCATATAGCTGCTGTCGAAACAGCACTTTCTGAATGGGGAAGGTGATGGCAATGTTATTGAAAGCTGCAAAGTAGCCACAGAGATAATATTTGGCAGGTCCCACATAAGAAATCGGCTCTGTCAATTCTGGTGTAGAACTGGGTAAGACAAGGTCTTTTGGTCTGTTTTGTGCTTCAGTATCCATTTGTCTCAAGTGCTTATCCTTCTGGATCAATCAAAGTGTTCTCAATTATCCACATGGTTCTGTAGATAGTAGTTGGAAAGTTTAGAAATTGCACAAACAAAATAACTTATCTTTACAATCTTATGGCAAATTAAAAGTTTTATGTATATCTTTAAAATTTCTATCCAATCTTTAAGAATCCTTGCAGTAACAGTTTTTTTTAAAAATGGGCATCATTGGCTAGGCCAGAACACATTACCCATCTTTGATTATGCTTGAGGTGGCGGTGATAAGTTGCCTTTTTGAATGACTGCAGTCTAAGTATAGTAAAAATCTCTACCCAAGATGTTTACAGGCCATTTACTTGGAAGTGGAATAGGGCAGTGGCTCAGTTTAAACCAAACAACCAGAATACACCTCTTTTTCTCAAATACAAGCCTGCCCAGTAATAGGAGCTCGCCAAAACTGATCTTCAATTGAAAATAACACCTTGAAATAGTAAAAAGAAACATCAGTAAAAGTTACCATGTACTTGTAGGATTGTGTAAAAACTCAAATTCATTATTTTTCTATAGAGAAGAAAACCTGCCATCCTTACCTAGTCTGTCCTATGTGTCTCCAGTTCCATATCAACATGTCTGACTCAGTTACAGTAAGTTAGTTGGCATATTCAGCACAACCAGGAATGGACAATTAAAAGTGTGGTTCAATGATGTCCGCATGCTGAGAATAGAACAGAAATAAATAGATTCACATTTTAAAGTCAATTAGCATTACTTTGCAGATTGAGTAGGCCATCAACTCATACATGTGTAACAGGGATCATTACTTACAATACCAGTCAAAGAAAATCCAGCAATAGTTTATAGGTGAAGTTCATAAACTGCCTGTGTGTAACAGTCATTTCAATCCCAAGGTTAGAATGCAGCCCCAAGAATCCTTCTGCTGATTGTGTGTGTGCACATGTACAGCATCAATTTGTATTGGCTGGGGGAAGGGAGATTGGGGGCATAGGCGAAGAAGGGCCAAAAGTAAAGAATTCCATCAGAATTTGCTATATGCTTTGTGTCCTTGAAATGGTAACATTTTACAAAGCGTAATTGTTCAACATGTTGGGAAAAGATATGAATGAGTTACACATTAGTAGAAATTAATTGACTGTATTTAGGTTAAATATCAAAAAAGCAGATGGCAAATAGCTTGTTGTCAAAGATACAAAAAGTACACTAAAGCATTTTATGAATGCTTACAAAAACCCTCAGGCAGCTGGGCTGAAAACATTCCCATCAATTTTAACAGTGTTTTGATTATTGATTTCTTCCCACTGGTACAATCGTCAATTTTGTTATAAAAACGTTCAATCTCTATCTTTTGTTCTGAATTGAAGTTACGTTGTTTTATTTAGGAATGTGGGAACTAGCCACATTCGGTACCTTTGCCACACTGAAGGAACAAAACTCAGTCAGGATTTCCATCTGTATTCTGGTGTTGGAAACTGCATGAATTAAAATATAAATCAGTTGAACAAAGTGACACAACGGCAGGGCTGGATTCGACTTTGCAGTTTTCGAAGTGAATAGCTTGTTTACTGTTCGAGCTCCTACTTGAAGATCAACCACTTCCATGCAGTACTAAGAGTTATGTAGACCAACCTTCAGAAGAAAAGGTACATAATGCAACAACAGTATTAAGGCCAGCCCTTTCCAAAAAGAACATACAAATTATCTGTGACTCTTAGTACAGATCAGGCAGATCCATGGCTGTGGTTTAGATACACTTGTGCACAGGAAATAGAGAACACAATAGTAAGGTTATAATTTTGAAAATCCCATGACTTAGTTTACAAAGAAAATCTGTTTTTTGTTCCAAGTCACCTTAACTTGCTTCTTTTCTCACCACAGTTTACTGCATTACTTCACATCAGATCATGACAGATACTGGTTACTTCACTACTCTGGGATTGCCCAATTGTAAGGAAGTGTTTTGCTGAACACATAGATGTGGTCAAATTGGACTTGGCTGCACGCCCCAAAAACCTGAACAGTCCTTTGCTACTCAAATTTAAAGCTGATATTTGAAATGTTAGCCAGACAGAATACTAAAAAGGAGTTATGAGCCACAATTCCTCACCTGAGCTCAGTTATAAAATTACATTTTGACATATCAGCCTGAAGTACATAGAAACAAAATTATATATTCCTGGCCAATGAACTGCCAGTATGTAAAGCCAAATTCAAATTAATTTTAAAGCAACCATGCTGTAAATTTTGTCATTTGGTTACTTCTTCTGGTGAATATGAAACCAATAGTGAATGCTCTGTGAAAAGACCATGACATGTTATCATTACAACTGTAGTAAAAGTCATTTCAATTCAAAATGTAGTAAGATCTAAAATAAAAACAAAAAAGTCCAGCCCAGGCAGCTTCTACTCGGGTATCTGAAAAGATAGGTGACGTTTGATATGACTATGTTTATATAAAGATATACTTTAGTCATAAAAAAGTTATTTTTGACAAAGAAATTGGAGGAGTTTGATAACTTACACCAGAATTTGTACGCCTGAAGAGTATTAACAGTTCAATTGTTAGTTTTGCTCAGTGAAGGATATAGCAGAACCAGACAAGACCCTCTTAGGCCATTTAGTTATTTTATAATGCAAGTTCTAAAGAAAGTAATTGATCTCTGAGCAATACTGAAACATCTCCCACTCAATGATAAATCAGGTAACTCCAGCATATATCATTGTATAAATAAGGACACAGGTACAGAAATTTAAACTTTATTCTAGAATTCCTAAAGCTGAACTTTTCAGAACTAAGATTGATAGATTCTTGTTGTATTAGTGTATCAATGCATATGAAAAAAAACGGGAAAGTGGAATCAAGGTACAAATCAGCCAAGAGCTACAAGAATGAAGGCGAATCGGACTACTCCTATTTTATGATGTTTAACTTTCTTTTGTAGTAAGATAAATTTTGTATGATTGTCAAAAGGAGAGTGCTGATTATTACCCAAATAGGTGTTTCTTGGCCTGCAATACAAAATACTTTGCAATCCAAATACAAATGATTTCAAATAGCTTGAAACCTGAAGTAGGGTTTAAGCAAAAGCTGACAAAGAACAGATATTATCAGGAAAGAGAAGCAACCACTCCAACGAGAAAAACAAATCTGCATTAAGAAAACAAAGGGAAAACATTTTCTCTGAATACTTGGTCAGGTGAATAACCCCGTCGATTTGCATTTATCTGAACCTTTAATGCAGAGAAAAAAAGTGTCCTAATTTGCTTAAGGAGACATAATCAAAGGAACAGACATTAGTAATGTTGACAAAAAGCTTACCCAAGAAGCTGCTTCAAAAAGGAAATGATACAGAAGCACTTCAGGGTTAGGGAGGAAATTCCAGGCTTTGGGACCAAAGCAGCTTAAAAGGTATGGCTATCAATGGGTGAAACTGGGCATCTGGAAAAGGCCAGTATTAGAGGAATGGAAAATTAACATATCAACAAGAATCCTGGATTTTTAAAGTAATTTAGTTACAAGTACTCAATCAGTTAAGTCTGAAATTAAAGTCTCTAGCTTTAAGCAACAAATCCAAATTGAAAAGTTAGCCAAGGCAACTTTTCTTTAAACAATATACTTATGCACTACATTAACACTGACTGAGACATTTCAGTCAAATGCTGTGACACTATTTTTACGGCTGCTTGCAGGAACCCACAGTACTAGAACCATACATCCTTCTGATGCAGGAGCTTCCCAAATTCAAACACAGCCATTTTTACAGCATTGGATTTGGGAGAGACAGAAAACATTCAGGAAGCAAGTGGTACAAAGTGAAGGAAACAAAATACAAAAATGATAAGCTACCTTGCAAACAAAAAGAATCAAAATGATGTTTTAGATTCCTGCATCTATCATATGGAAAACTGAAGAACTTTGATAACATGGAAGAATCTAAACAGACTAATGCTTACCAAAATTATCTCTTTATAAAGTATTAGAAAATAGTATAGAGCCAGAAACCTGGAAGACAGCTTAGATTAACGTGTCTATATGTAAAAAGGGAAACAGAACAAATCCAAGTAACCATAGACAAATAACCTCAGCGACAGGGAAGATATAGAAATAGAATGCTTACTCAAAAATGTAAAATAAAAACAAACATTCAGAACTGAAAATATAACAGTAGTCAATGCCAATTCCACAAGAAATGGCATGCTTGAAGTTCCACAGTAGATAAGGGTAGATAAAATATGTTTGGATTCTCAAAAGGCCCCAATAAAATACTGCATGGTATACTCATGATGAAATTCAGAACAAGCAGAGTCTTGAAACAAGTACTTGGACTATATTAGATTGCAAATTCATTACCAAACAGATTATGAATTAAAAGGTAGTCACTCAGATTGGTAGAAGGTGGGAATTTGATGGTTTATGGATTGATGCTGGTGGGATCATGGCTGTTTCCCTTTACATAAGCAATTTGGACTTTGTAATTGAAGTACAATATGAAACATTCTGGATAACACCAAATTTGCAGGGGATAGGAAGCAATAATCTTTGATGAAACTTGACAAAATACAAGACATTATCAACCCCTATTATATAGACATGCAAATGAAAAATAAATGTAACTAAGTGTTCAGTGGTGCACTTTTAAATGAGAGATAAGGAAATCATATGATCTTTGGAAGAGAGTCTAAATAAGATTGAATGACAAAAGGATACTGGGTACAGATTTACAAATTATTCAAAGTAGTAGTGCACACTAACAAGACCATAAAATTGTAGACAAAGCACATTAGTTAAACAGAGAATTGCATTTGAAAAACAGTGAAGTTATGTTATATAAACAAAGTGCTGGATGAACTCTGTTGGTCTGACATCATCTGTGAAGAGAGAAAGTGTTTGGGGTCTGATATGACTCTTCATAACACCTGTGGTTAAACATATACCCAAAGGATAGGGAGACACTAAAAAGATGCAAAAAAGATTTTCTGGCATGAACTAGTAGCAACGCCGGGGTTCTTTTATCTACTAAAAGAAAGATTCAAGGATGACCAAAATAGAGGTTTTTTTTAATTATAAAAGAGGCTTGATAGCATTGACATGATCCCATTTGTGCCAGAGTCCAAAATTGAGGGCCACAAATTAATAGAAGAGCCATTGCAAGGAAGAATTCATAAGAATTTAGAAAATGGAACTCAGTACCACATAGAGCCTCAGTTGAGGCAACTAGCATTTAACAGAAGCTTTGTTACTGAATGAAGGAGAAAGAAATAAAAAGAAATGCAGTTGGATGAATTATGTTGTTAGGTGAAAATGGTTATAAAGTATAAACGCCAGAACAGACCAGTTATACTAAACATCCAGTTTCTGCACTGTAAATTCTGTAAAACAAATTGCTTATGTCACCATCTAGTGTCAGAATTCAGCAAATTCTGGATACTGCTGTTCACTAGAGAGAACAATAGGTTGGGGCAATGGTAACATTGTTGCAACTCTTGTAAATGTTTATACTTCTAAGAGATTTTTTTGACTGACATTATTTTAATGACAACTTACAAAGGTCAGTTTGGCCTTGAAGATTGGCACTATGGTTCTGTTAGGAATGTTTTGCAGCTGATAATCAGTCCACACTGATCAGCAAAGTAACAAATGTTTGAGTATATTGTCAATTGAGCTTTCTAATTAGGCATTCCTGTGTTCATGAGGACTCAATTTCTGAATGATAAATTAACAAGTGCAGAATTTAACAACTTAACATCACAAAAAGGTTAGCTTCCCAGACCCCAAGATTATGACTGTTCGCCTCTTCCTTTTTGGTTGAAACAATATATATAGAATAAGGTAGACTCATTGAGGCCAAACTCGGCCTACAACACTAGTTGACATACCACTTTGCAATTTATCCAACAGTTTCACCTTTTCACTAAGCTTCCTCACCACCTTCTTGTGTTTAGGCACACAAGCACTGCCACTTCCTCAACAGCCATCACAATAACACAAAGGGCACAAGGGCAAGAGTGTGATGTGCACAATCAACTTCAATGAGGCAAGAGAATGGAGAGGGAAGATGATGCTGAGAGTATCCAAGCACGGGTTAGGTGGGAGAGGTGGTGAGCTGGCACCCACATTTATGTTCACATTGTACAGCCACAACATGATGTCCCAACTCATATGCTCAATGCTCTGATCAATAAAGGAAAGCATACCAAATGCCGCCTTCATTATCCAATCTACCTGTGACTCCACTTTCAAGGAACTATGAACCCTCACTCCAAGGTCAGATGTTGGAAACTATTATTTAATATGTTATAGCAAGGAACTTAGAAAAGTTCAAGACAATCAGGCAGGTTCAACATGGTAATATGAAAAAGAAATTATATTTAACCAATTTATTGGACCTCTTCGAGGAAGTAACATGTGTTGTGTATAAAGGGGCAGTGGTCAATGTATAGCATTTATACTTCCAGAAGGCATTTGATAAGGTGCCACATCAAAGTTAATTATAGAAAATAAAAGTTCATGGTATGGAGGTATCCTGTTGGCATGGATGGAAGATGTTTAGCTAATAGGAAAGAATTTAGCCATAAATGGGCAATTGTTTGGTTGGCAGGATGTAATGAGTGTTTGAAACATATAAGATCCTGGGAATGAACAGAATGGATGTGGAGATGATGTAACGTGGTGTGAAAGCATCTAGAACTAGGGGTCACTGTTTAAAAATTAAGAGTTTGCCCTTTCTGAACTGTCTTAAATATTTTCTCATTGAGGGTCTTGAGTCTTTGCTACCATCTTCCTAAGTGGGTTGGAAGTAGAGTCATAGAATATTTTTGAGGCAGCGATAGTTTATTTTATGAGCAAGAGGGTGAAAGATTATCGGAGGTAAATGGGAACGTTGAGTAATCAGAGCAGCCAATTGCTTACTAAATTTCAGAGAGGGCTGAAGGAATCTTTTTAATTCATCTATAATTGTTGAGATGCTACACCATGTGATGTGCTGTGTGACTAACCTTATTAGGTGGCAATGGATTAGCTTATGGATTCCAGTTAGCAAATCTATGAAGTGAGAAAATCTGCTTCAGTATTTATGTCTGAAATCAGATCCGAGGGTTAGAGGATTTGAGTTATTGGGAGAGGCTGAACAGGCTGGGGCTGTTTTCCCTGGAGCGTCGGAGGCTGAGGGGTGACTTTATAGAGGTTTATAAAATCATGAGGGGCATGGATAGGGTAAATAGGCAAAGCCTTTTCCCTGGAGTTGGGGAGTCCAGAACCAAGGGGCATAGATTTAGGGTGAGAGGGGAAAGATATAAAAGAGACCTACGGGGCAACTTTTTCACACAGATGGTGGTACATATATGGAATGAGCTGCCAGAGGAAGTGGTGGAGGCTGATTCAATTGCAACATTTAAGAGGCATTTGGATGGATACATGACTAGGAAGGGTTTGGAAGGATATAGGCCAGGTGCTGGCCGGTGGGACTGGATTGGGTTGGGATATCTGGTCAGCATGGACTGGTTGGACCAAAGGGTCTGTTTCCATGCTGTACATCTCTATGACTATGCCTGGAAAATTACTTTGGAAGACAATTTTCTGAACACTGTACTGAAGATCTCTGATCAATACCATCCAATGCGGTTATATTTCAGATGTTTGTGTTTATTTGACTGTGCTCCAAGTTTGGTAGGAAGCACACTTCACTTGTTGGAACAAATAAATAATCGTGACCAGCTTTCAGTCTCCTATGATCCTTAACTATCAAAGCACTCCACAAGTGAAGTGGGGTTATTGGAAACTAAAAATAAAATTATTCAATTAGTTTAAGAACTTTGGCTGAGGCAAAGACCATTTTTAATCTTAAATTATTAAATGAAAAATACCCATTTTAAAGCAGTAGCTACAGGGAGGGTATGGATCGGTGAAATTCTGGAATTGCTTCAGTAAAGCTGATATGACAAATGGAATAGTGTTCATTTTAGGTGTGAAGCTTTTGCAGTTAAGGTTAACCATGAAGATTCTAGGTTGGTAATATTTCTATCATCAGGTGCCTTGTTCACTCTGCTCTTACCAAATTACAGACAATTATACAATAGATTGTAAAAACAATGACTGCAGATGCTGGAAACCAGATTCTGGATCAGTGGTGCTGGAAGAGCACAGCAATTCAGGCAGCATCCGAGGACAGGCAAAATCGACGTTTCGGGCAAAAGCCCTTCATCAGAAATAAAGGCAGAGAGCCTGAAGCGTGGAAAGATAAGCTAGAGGAGGGTGGGGGTGGGGATAGAGTAGCATGGAGTACAATAGGTCAGTGGGGGAGGAGATGAAGGTGATAGGTCAGGGAGGAGAGGGTGGAGTGGATAGGTGGAAAAGGAGCTGGGCAGGTCGGACAAGTCCGGACAAGTCAAGGGGATCGTGTTGCTGGAGGTTAGAAACTAGGATGAGGCGGGGGAAGGGAAAATGAGGAAGCTGTTGATCTACAATAGATTGTGTCAATTCTGACACCATTGCTGGAATTTGCTGATTGACTCAGGAAATGCTGAACTTGGTGTGATACTGAGCCACAGTGAAAGGTTCTTTTCTCTGTTTGTTGGTATCTGAGGACAGCCAGATGGTGAAGTGCTCATTGAGGTGGTTTATGTAGGTTCATATAACAATGAATATCAGTTCACTTTGAATTCATTGTTGACAATTGTGAAGAATTATTTCTCTGGCTGCATGTTTGTTGGACATACTCTTCTGTTCTCATTCGCTGTCTTGCAAAATGAATATCAACTAGTGTGGATAGAAGATGCAAAGCCCGATTTTAAATAAGTTTCTCTAATAAGTTGCAATGACTTCCTTTCTTGCATAATATGGGTCAAACTCAAGCATGTGTCACTGCATTTGGAAGCAGTGTGGAGCAAGCATGAATTTGCTTGGTGCATTATGCAGGATATCATTTAATGAAACAGTCATTAGAAGGTAAGTGTATGTATTTCTATTTACAGTCATTCCTCTGTATCTACAAAATCAGTTTTTGCCTATCCCTGGCAAAAAATAAGTAACCGATTAAGCAACATCCGCAAGTGGAATTAATTAGCATCGGCAGGCAAAAATCATATAGCTGTGACCACTTTTGAGGCAATCTTGAGCAGTGAGCACCTGCTCACCTGGTACAATTACAATATTTAAAAGGCATCTGGATGGGTTTATGAATAAGGAGGATCTAGAGGGAAATGGGCCAAATGCTGGCAAATGGGACTACACTAATTTAAGATATCTGGTTGGCATGGATGAATTGGACTAAGGGTCTGTTTCTGTGCTGTACACCTCTATGACTCAATCTTTCCAAAGCAGATGTTAACAGTCCTGTGTTTTCCCATTTTTGTCTCTTTTCCTTTTGGAATAAGGGAATTATTTTTGCTATTTCACAACATAGTGGAGTCTTCCCTGAATCTAGGGAATTTCTGAAAACTAGAATCAATGCATCAACTATCTCATTCCTTTTAAGATCTGAGGATGAAGTCCATCAGACCCAAGGACTTGTCTGCTCACAGCTCCAAATCTTTGCTCAGTAACTCCTTTCCATATGATAATTTTTGGGATGTTACTTGTATCCTCTGTAATGAATACAGATGCAAAATTCATCTACCATCTTTAGGGTGGCATGGTGGCTCAGTGGTTAGCACTGCTGCCCCACAGCGCCAGGGACCCGAGTTCGATTCCCACCTCAACTGTGTGAAGTTTGCACATTCTCCCCATGTTTGCGGACAGCATGGACGAGTTTGACTGAAGGGTCTGTTTCCGTGCTGTTCAGTGTGGACTTGTTCGGCCGATGAGCCTGTTTCCATACTGTAAGGAATCTAATTTAATCTAATCTAATCTTCTTACTTACCATTAATTCTCAAATTCATTTTCTAAAAGGACCAATGCACACTTTGTTAACTCCTTTCCTTTTAAGTAGCTCTAGAATCCCTTACTAGCCTATTTTTATGTGGTTTTCTCATATACATCTCTATGACTCTATGTAACAAGCATAATGGTTAATGGGGCTCCTATAAATGTAGTTCATCTGGAGTTCCAGAAGGCATTTGATAAGGTGCCGCATCAAAGTTTAAAGCGCAAGCTAAGATCACATGCAGTTAAGGGTAAGGTATTAGCTTGGATAGTGGGCTGGCCAACCAACAGAAAGCAGAGAATTGGGACAAATTAGTCATTTTCTGGTTAGCAAGCTGTCACCATTGGGGTACCACAGAGTTTGGTTCTTGGAACCCAACTATTTACAATCTACATTAATGACCTGAATACAGGAATTGAATATATGATCGCCAAATTTTCAGACGACACTAAAATAGGTAGGAAAGTTAGGTGCAATAAAGAATCTAAAATTTAAAATTGGATACGGATAGGTTAGGTGAATGGATCAAAATCTGACAAATGCAGTTTAACATAGATAACTGAGAGATTATCCATTTTGATCGGAATAAAAAGGTAGTTCAGGGAATGTTCACTAGATTAATTCCAGTGATGAAAGGCTTGTGTAATGAGGAGAGATTGAGCAGTTAGACTCATACTGGAGGGAGTTGAAGAGGATGAGGGGAGATCTAATTGATGTATACAAGATGCCAAAGAGATTGATAAAACACACAAAGCAAATGCCTCAGAAGGGAAAAACAACCTAGAGTGAGAGGTCTTAATTTTAGGCTAAGGCGTGACAGAGTTAATACAGTGATGAGAAGTAATTGTGTGTGGAATTGACTATCCTAAAGTTCAATGGATTCCGGGACAGTGTATAAATTTACGGATGAGATGGACACATTTTTATTTGGTAATGGATTAAAGGTTATGGGGAGTGGGCAAGAAAGTGGAATTGAGAGGAGATCATATTAAATTACGGAGCAGGCTCAAGGGGCTGAATTGCCTACTCCTGCCCTTAGTTCTTATGTTCTTAAATACACCTCTATTGACCTAACCCTTTATTCTGGATGCCACAGGAAAGAGCAGCACTTGTTGCCTATCCCTAACTGACCATAAGCTATGTGATTATTTCAGACAGCATTTTTATTAAGAATCTCTACAGTGTGGAAACAGGCCTTTGGCCCAACAAGTCCACACCAATCCTCCCAAGAGTAACCCACCCAGACCCATTCCCCTACCCTATATTTACCCCTAACTAATGCATCTAGCCTACACATCCCAGAACACTATGGGCAATTTAGCATGGCCAAATCACCTGACCTGCACATCTTTGGATTGTGGGAGGAAACTGGAGCACCCAGAGAAACCCACACAGACACTAGGAGAGTGTGCAAACTCCACACAGACAGTGGCCCAAGGCTGGAATCGAACCCAGGTCCCTGGCACTGTGAGGCAGTAGTGTTAACCACTGAGCCACCATGTGTGTGTTTGGAGTTAAATGGAGGACAGAATAGATAAGGGTGGCAGATTTTCTTCCCTCAAGTACTTTTGTCCTAGCTTTTTTTAATTAATTCAAATCTTCTTTACTGAATTCAAAATGTACTATCTGCCAGCAGGATTCAAATCTACGTCCCCAAGAATTTGCCTGACTCGCTGGATTACCAGTTCAATGACATTTCCACTACATTAGCACCTCCGCTGTGAGTTCACTATACCTACACCCACTTTCATGCCTGCATAGTGACTGTTACTGAAGTTTAAAATACCAGTCTTGGATTCACTCTGCTCTCCCTGAACTAAATGTAAAATTCAGTTGCATGCTGGTAAGAAAGAAGTGCTTTATCTATGAAGTCATGAATTAATCCTATCTCATTGCAAAATACCAGGTCTAGTAGAGTCTGCTCCCTGGTTGGCTCTAAGAAACTCTCAAAAATAGTCTTTGAACTATTTATCTAAGTCACCTTTGATCGTGTTTTGTTTTAGTAGCATATAAATTACTATCCAACATGATGTTACGGTAATACCATCATTAATTAACAGAACCACACTTTCCTTCTCCTAACCAGTTCTATAATCTTTTTAACCACATTCGGTGACCCGAATAGTATTTATGCTGCTTCATATACCATTAGAAATTGCAACATTTTTCTTTCCAAACTTTCTACAAGATGTTCTGGAAACATGTCAATTTTTGTAAAAAAAACGTACTGACATTTATTGCTTTACGTATACAATAGAAAAGCCTAACAGATACACATTAAACCTGCACCTGGCTACACTTCTTCTAAGCAAGAACAGGCTTAGAAAGTATGGCGACAGAATCATAGAAATCTACATGTCCATGCTGGCTGAAAAACAGTTGTCCAGCCAAATGCAATGTTCCATATCTGGACAAAGACAGGACCCAGCCATCGACTAAGGCACCACAAATCAGTTCACTGGATTAGATTAATTGCTAGCATAAGTTTATAGGTCAGATAAGATGGGCTTTTATGAGTATCCCCATCTCTAGGCAAGACAACTTTGGTTAAAGTTCCATCTGCTCCAGAGGTGCATCATAATATTTCTGAATAGGATTGTTAAAAATGCAAACATTTTATTACCTGGCATCTGTGGGACCAAGAGTGTATTGGTTGATCAAATATTCCAATTGATCAAGAGGTCCACATAATCACTGCAAAACATTGACAAAATAATAAAAACATAATGCAGGGGTATACACACAGCTATACTTTATTTACAGCATAAATCACTTAAATAATAATGCAACTTTGCCTTAAATAAAACTTACCTCACATTAGGTGAAAGTGGGTACTGCAGATGCTGGAGATTAGAGTCAAGATTAGAGTGGTGCTGGAAAAGCACAGCAGGTCAGGCAGCAGTCGAGGAACAGGAAACTCGTCGTTTCGGGCAAATGCCCTTCATCAGGACATTTCTGATGAAGGGCTTTTGCCCAAAACGTGGATTTTCCTGCACTACTCTAATCTTGACTTCTCACTCACATTCTCAACCAAATACTCAGACATTACAGAAATTGCAATAATACAGTAACCTTCTGGTATTTCAGCTATACAACTATTGCCAGTTTAGCCAGAATATCAGTTCATAAGGTACCAGTTAAATGTTTGCTGTATCTATTGATTAGATAAAAGGTAGTGTGTTGAATTTAGCTGAGGACTGGTGATATTACACAGACATCAATCGCAAGCAGGCTACAATTGAACTGTCACAGCCAAGACACACATGTGATCGCCACCTATCTGGACTTGCCATTCACTCCAAGTACGAGTTTAGCAGACAAAAACAATTGTAGCCCAAAAATACAATCTGCAAACTTTTGTTTACTATTTCTGCCTACCTTTCAGAATGGTTAATTTATAGACAAATGAAAAATAAAACACAATCAAAACATCCCAGCCATTGGTAAGAATAGCGAGTTGAGAACTCCAGTTTTGTGAAGCTGACAGATTTTTCATTTAAATAAAACAAAACAAAGGTGTAAAAATGAAAGGAAATACACATAAGCTGACATCCTCTTACAAAGAGATCAGGAGACATTGGCTCTATTTCTCTTTTCACATACAACACTCTGGCTTTAATAAATACCTGCTCCAACATGACCTGCAAAGAACTATAATTATCAAAGCTGATTAAATGGAGACAAATTCCTGGTGATTTATGTTTGTGGGTCATTAAGAACAGATGTCAATGCCAGGCAGACAGCCTATTGCAGCTTTGGGATGATTTGTATGTGTTTCAACTTGACTATTACATATAGATATTCCGCAAAACAACATCTGGCTAAAAATATTAGACAGCCAAAAACAGGTGTGAATCTACAGCAGGATTACTCAAGTAACACTTTGCAGAAGACCAGAATCCCGTGCAAAATGCACACAACTAAGTTAACGGGCAAGTGTCTGTAATACCCTAAACACTGCAAACACAATGTCAATTTCAATCACACTATCTAAAGAATGAGACATCAGTGATTACTTTGGGAGATTTTCCTATTGTTGTGCATATAAGAGCTACAACATTTAACTTTAAATAACATCAACAGAATATATATATAATGCTGAGACATTGTTGCAGTGTGATATTTTGAATTGTTCAGAAGAGTGATATTGGACTGAAAACATTAACGCTTTCTCATTCTACAGATACTGCCAGGCCCACTGAGTTTCTCCAGCACACACTTTATACTTCACATCATCAGCATTTGCTGTTTAACAATGGCCAACACACCCTACTCTCTTAACAGGCTGCCATCAATCACCAACTCATCCCACCCTCTCCCAACAGGCTTCCATCCATAGCAAACTCATCCCACCCTCTACCAAAAGGCTGCCATCAATCCCAAACTCATCCCACCTTCTCCCAACAGACTGCCATCAATCCCAAACTCATCCCACCCTCTACCAAAAGGCTGCCATCAATCCCAAACTCATCCCACCTTCTCCCAACAGACTGCCATCAATCCCAAACTCATCCCACCTTCTCCCAACAGACTGCCATCAATCCCAAACTCATCCCACCTTCTCAACAGACTGCCATCAATCCCAAATTCATCCCACCTTCTCCCAACAGACTACCATCAATCACCAACTCATCCCACCTTCTCCCAACAGACTGCCATCAATCCCAAACTCATCCCACCTTCTCCCAACAGACTGCCATCAATCCCCAACTCATCCCACCTTCTCCCAACAGACTGCCATCAATCCCAAACTCATCCCACCTTCTCCCAACAAACTGCCATCAATCCCAAATAAACCCAACTCGCTCCCAATGCACCAGCAACAATCCCAAATTAATCCCATCTTTCCAACAGACTGGCATCATCCCAAACTAATGTCACTCTTTCCCCGTAGAGCTGGCCGCCTCTGCAGGAACTGGGGGGTCGGCCCGAGGCTGATGCCCCCAGTCCGTGACCGTGACCTTTAACCTTACAGGTTTCCCTGGGGCGGCTCACACCAGTTGGCCAGGCCCTGCCAACGAGGCTCTCAGAGACAAGCCGTACCGCTGAGGGCCCACTCTCGCAGGCCGGGACTGCTGTGCGTATGTGTCTGTCTCTCTCACACACAGTGGGCCCATTGAAGCCACACCAACAGCCGCTCTTTACCTCAGCTCTCCGCGCACACCTCAGCTTGCCGTCCCGCCCTGCCCTCATCGCGAGCCCGCGACGTCGGCGTGTGTACGTGCGCGTGCCCGCCGGCCGTGACGTCCTCCGTACCTGTCACGTGAGCGCCACGGGCGCGCTGAACCGGAAGCTGTCCTCTTCTCCTCCGCGATATGGCCAAGGTGGGAACTTATCAACATCTCGGGCCACTTCATTTCACAGGATTTAAAGATCGCAGACTCCCGCTCATGTGAAACAGAGACAGAGAAAGAACGTGTTGGAAATTGCCAGCCATATTCGGGAATAGGGTAACTGCTGATTTCCGGGAGGTGGCACCACGTGACTGCTGAGGCCTGTCCTCACGTTGAACAGAGTCGAGAGTGTAGTCGAAAGCGGGGACTGCAGATCAGAGTTTAGATTAGAGTGTACAAAGTCTAAAATCTCACAACACCAGGTTATAGTCAATTGGATTAGAGTGGTGCTGGAAAAGCACGGCTGGTCAGGCAGCATCCGAGAAGAACACTCCTGATGAAGGGCTTTTGCCTCAAACGACGCTTCTCCTGCTCCTCGGATGCTGCCTGAACCTGCTGTGCTTTTCCAGCACCACACCAATGTGTAGACTCTGATTTTCAGCATCTGCAGTCTTTACTTTCTCTCTAGTTGAACAGGTTGATCCTGAGCCCCCTCACACTCACACTCACACTCACATAGAGACAGTGAAACACTGGCAATCCCAAACACAGGCACAAAATACTGTAGAGCAAACAGCTTCTCTTGATCTGTGTCCCAGACTTAGGCAGGCAGGGCACTTTCAGAATTTGTGGGTGAGAGTAAACATACAATTAAAGAGATTAAATTTAATGTGTGGACGGATATATTTTGATTAAAAAGATGGGAAGAGGCAATATAAAGTAACAAGTGCCATTATAAAGGGGTGTGGGTTGGGGCACTGGGGAGGACATGCACAAAAGTTTGATGGTGGCTCATAAAAAACAACCTGGACTTTTATCAACAAAACATACAGTTCAGAAGCAAGGATGTTATGAAGAACCTTTTATGAACTGCTGATTTGACCTTGACTAGGGTGTTGTATCCAGTTCTAGACTGTGACTTTCAGAATCGTGAAGCTTATGGAGAGGGTGCAGGGAAGGTTTATGAGAATGGTTTTAGGCATGAATGACTTCACTTGCAAGGATAGGCTGGAGATATCAAGCCTGTTTCCTTCAAGAGAAAGTTGAGATCACAGCTGTCAAAGTGTTCAAAATCTTGAACTGAAGAAAAATTAGATAGAGGGAAACTTTCCATTGATTGAAGAATGTGGGAATGTGGTGAAGACAGATTTATTATTGCTTTCAAAAATGAATTGGATGATTATCTGAAAAAGAATTGAAGGGCTATGGGAGCAGAATGGGCAGTGGAAGTAATAGAGTACTTCTTGCAAAGAGCTGCCTTGAGATGGTCTCCTGTGCAGTAACAACTCTATTACACTGTTTCACATCAATTATCTTTCTACAGAGCTGGGAGGATTAGGGTAGAAAGAGGAATGTTTTACTGATCACTGAAATCATTATTATCTGAAAAGCTGGGAGCATAACATATGACCTGAAATTGTTGAATAAATGTTGAGTCTGGAAGGCTGTAAAGTCCCAAATGGAAAGATGAAGCCTTGCTCTAGGAACCTCTATTGAGCTTCACTGGGTTAGGGCACCAAGCTGAGATCAGAAAGACTAGAGTGGAAAAGAAGTTGCAAATTAAATTGACAGTGTAAGGTCACACTTGTGAAGCTTTTACTTAAAGCAGTCATCCAATCTGCATTTGATGAGCCCACTGCAGAGGAGACCTCATTGTGAACAGTAAATACAATAAACAGCATTGAAAATTTTGTGAATAAGTGGCTATTTCTGAAATAAATGTTAATGTTTTTAAACATAAGAATTAGAGGAGGCGAAAGGGTAAGTGTTGCATCTCCTGCACTTACATGGTAGAATGCAATGTGAAGGGCTAATTAAGTTTTGTGTCAGGATGCCATGTGGTTAAGATCCCATTGGAATGCTGGATGGGGAGAGGCAAATGTGGTATTCTGCTAAAGTTAGCTGAAATGGTAAAAGATGTTTGTTGAACATGTACCTTGCTGGGATGATAATGTCACCTTATTTTTTTTTAATCAACTGAGAACTCCTATCCACTTGAGAGGAAATGGACCCTCAAACATATTCATCCAAGTTCCTACATTTCTATTGTCACTATTGTTATGATTGTAGCTGATGTTTCTACTGGACAACTCATATCTTATAATGAAATATGTTTTGATAGATCTTTTTGTTTTATTTAATGTGATGGTCTTTCACTGTAACTTAAGCACACGGCTGCAGATTTAGTTTTAACAATAAAACAAGTTTATTACGCAAAATAAATTAAAACAGAGAGCAAAACAAAATTTCAACTATTCTCTAACACTTTGAACTTCAAAGTTAATCATAATCCAGAGAATTTTTTCTTCCCTGTCCAAAGTGTAGTTTTGACTTAACTGCTTTCTCTCAGTTCATGTCCTATGAGCTGTGGAATTTTTTTCTTGAAAACACACACACCAGAGAGATCTTAGACCTTTTCAGTGTTTTAATAATCTGCAGAGCCATAAATTCACAGCACCAGGGAAACCAAGTTCAACTCCACCCTCAGGTGACTATCTGTGTGGAGTTTACACATTCTCCACAGTCCAATGATGTGTAGATTAGGTGGATTAGCCATGCTAAATTGCCCCATAGTGTCCAGGGATGTGCAGGTTAGGTGGATCAGCCATGGGAAATGGTATGGGCTCGAAGGACCGAATGGCTTGCTTCCATATTAGGGATTCTATGGATTCTATAAGCACTCCTCGTCTGGAAGTTTCACAAACTATACACTTTCACTGAGATAACATATTCCTTGAACTGCTCTGAATAATCTTCTAAGAGAGAGTGTATTTGCATATGATTTCAACCAGATCTCCTTTGAGCTGAATCAAAAGCTTTTGAAGCAAATTTTAAAACCTTGCTCATCCCAGATTCTGTTGCAGGTAATGGCTTAATGTTTTTTCTCTCCTGTTATAAACTACCATAGTATAACAAATATCCATTAACATTCCAGGAGGCCTTGCAGTTACCTGCTTTCTAATATATACTGGTTTTCAGTCATAGTTTGGAAAGACTGATCTAGTTAACTGTTAAATCCCTTCACAAAAATAGGCCAATACCCATTTGACACTAGTTTGAAATCCAAACCCCATGCCCCACAAAAAAGGTAGTACATATAAACTTTTTACACTCATCCCCCACAAAACCACCAATAGTGTGTTCCTCCAGCTCACTTCCCATGCTGTGTGTCAAGTTAATTAACACAGCAATGAAGTAAACAATCAGATAATCCTTTTTTCCTTGTGGCACCAGTTGAGGAAGAAACATTGGCCCTGCTGTTCTTCAACAAAGTAACATGGTCTCTTTTTATGTGACTTTGAGAGAGCAAGCCACCACTTTAATAACTCACCCAAAGGATGACACCTCTGAAAACACTGCATGTTTTCAACGTTGTGCTGAAGTGTTAAGTATGAATTTGTACTGTGGTCTCTGGGTGATGAAAGACTTAACAGCAATCTGGGTTTGTTCAATATGTCATTTCATTGCATGACACTGTAATCCTTTGCTATAAATTCTGTATTTAATGTTCCTGCTCCACATCTACCTGATGAAGGAGCAGTACTCCGAAAGTTAGTACTTCCAAATAAACCTGTTGGACTCTAACCTGGTGTTTTGTGATTTTTAACTTTGCCCACCCCAGTCCAACACCGGCACCTCCACATCATGGAACTCACATGAGGAGGCTACATGAGCCACAGTTGTCAGATTGCGATGAGACTTGTGATCAGCAAAATGCTATTTAGCCTATAATCCTAAATCAACTTTAAAAAGTTGATTACAGTTTATTAAGAAATAGAGGTTTGTAAGAACTAATGTGGAGCATTTGCACATCCTCAAAGGCTTCCTGTCACGTTTCCTTTATTCTTTTCTAACCAGCCACCATCAGGGAATCCATTCCAATAATCTCTTCCTGCTTCTCTACTTCCAGAGTTCCACAAGTCTTTCCTCGGCCCCCTCACTTTCATGCTACCCTTCGACAATATCATCCAAAACCAAGCCAGTTTCCACATGTACACTGATAACACCCAGGTCTACCTTATCTCTTGACCCCCTCCACTGTCTCTGATTTGTCAGATCAACAGACCATTCAAGCTAGCATAAATTTTCTCTAACTAAATGCCAGATGTCATTGTCTTCGTCCTCTGCTACAAACTCCATATCCTAATCCCTGACTTTGTCTCTCTCTGTACCTACTGGCTGAGGCTGAAACCATTTGCAATAGCATTGTCACATTTGACCGTGAGATATACTCCATTTGCAAAGTTGTTCATCTCCGTCCCTGGCTTGGCTCACCTACTGAAACCCTCATCCATATTCTATTGCCCTACCAATGCAGCCCTGGCAGTTTTCCTATCTTCCATAAACTATCTTACAAACTCTGCCTCTTGTATTTGAACTTGCACTAATTCCTGATCATCCATCTTCTCTACACTCACTTACCATCACAGTCCTGAAGAAGGGTTACACCCAAAACGTCAACCCCTGCACGTCATGATGCTGCCCGGCTTGCTGTGTTCTTCCAGCCTCCTGCCTGTCTACATTGGCTTCTGATCAGACAGTATCTCAATTTTCAAATTCTCAACATTGGTGTTCAAGTATCCCAATATCCTAACCCCCCAATGTCGCCATCCTTGGAACAGGAGTCCGTGATTCAGCTCTTCAAGCCTGATCTGCCTTTCAGCAAGATCATGGATGACCATCTACCTAGATACCATTTTTCCTGCTATCCATATCTGTGTATTAGTCTTCAGAAATAAATTTCAGCTTTGAACTTGCTCAGTAATTGAGCTTCTATAGCTATCTGGTGCAAAGAATTCCAAAGATTCACAACCTACTGAATGAAGCAATTCCTTCTCATTTCATTCCTGCCTCTTATTCTGGTATTATGTCTCCAATCTCTAGATTCACCAGCCAGAGGAAAAGTCTCTACATCCACCCTGTCATGCCTTGTGAAAATTTTATAAGTTTCAATAAGATTCTTTGAAACTTTGGAGAACACAGCCACTTTCTTCTATCTCTCCACATAAGACAATCCCACCATCCCTAAAGTTAGTCTAGTGAGCCTCAATTGCACTACCTGTATGTCAAGCACATTCTTCCTTAGGTAAGGTGACTATAACTGTACACAACACTCTGCAGTCTCATCAAAGCTCTGTACAATTAGAACAATATGTTTTACTTCTGTAATTAAACCATCTGGTGATGAAAGCCTGCCTATGTTTGATGCACCTGCATGTTATCTTTTAGTGACACATGAACAGTGACACCCACGTAGCTTTGGACACAAAGGCTTAGTAAAAAATCTTCTGAAAATCTAAATACATCACATACACTGATTCTCCTGTATCAATGCTAAAAATAATATCTTTCAAAAACTCCAACAGGTTTATCAAACATAATTCCCTCTTCATAGCTCCATGTGGATATTCCCCAAATCTATTATTTATTTGTGTCCAGTTATCACTCTTTATAATAGATTATAAAATTTACCTTACTATGACATTAAACTAACAATTTTATAATTCTCGTTTCTCCTTTTCCCAGCCTTCTTAAATAATGAGGTTATGCTTTCTACTTTCTGGACTGCAGGAATCTTTTCAGAGTCTACAGAATTTTACGAGGTAACCACTGTTGCATCCATTATCTGTATGAACACTTTCTTCAACATTCTGAGATGTAGATAATCAGGTTCAGGGAGTTATCAATCTTCAATCTAGTTAACTTCTCAAGTACCACAACCTTACTAAAGCTAATTTAATTTTAGTTTCACTAGTCCCTTGGTTACCTGGTATCTCTGGGAGATTTGATGTATTTTCTTCTCTGAAGTCAGATACAAATAATTGTTTAGTGTTCCTTTTTTCCTGTTCTTCATTCTAAGTTGTCCTGTCTCCACCTGCCCATGTTGGTCCTAACTGATCTTTTTTTATTTTCACATGCTTAAATAAACTTTTACACTTTAGAGCTATGACTAATCAAATTTTTAGTTACATGTTGTCATAGCTCCTTATTAACTTTCTGCCAAATTTCATTTGTTAACTCTCCAGTGAAACAAATTCAGGTGTTTTACTGTTATAGCACTCTATAAATACAGGTGGGTTTTATTGTGAAGAATTCACAGTTGGACTTCACACACAACCAGCATTTGACAAGGTGATGGATTTCCTCCTGCTTATAAAAGTGGCTGATTCTCTAAATCTCTCACATGAATTTCATTAGTATCTCTACTACATGGGGAAAATGCCATATTGAATTCAGTCACAGTCTGTAACTGGCAGGAACCAATACTGTAACAGACTCTGGTCTAAATGACTTAAGCAACATGTCTGGTTATAAAAAATATAGAACAAAGAAACAGGTAATTCAGACACCAGTTCATGTCAGCATTAATACTTCATCCAGTACTCTTGCCATCCCCCCTCATCTATCTCTGTCAGCATCACCATCAATATCCTTCTCCACTATATGCTTATTTCATTATCCTTTAAATGTATCCAGACTACTCACCTTGAGGTAGGTGAAGAGGTTTGTTCTGCATTCACAATTGCATTTCTTGGAGGCTATCTTATATTAATTGGCAACTCCCCAAGAGTCCTTTGACAGAATGTTCCAAATGTGCAACCTCTAGCACAGGAACGAGGGCACATGGAAATATATTGCCATTCCTTCACTGTCTCTGGGTCAAAATCCTATTCCTAATAGCACAGGATTGTTAAAAAAAAGGAGCTCAATACCTGTTTACACTGGCAATTAGGGATGGGCAATGAATGCTTGCCTTGCCAGGGATGCACACATCCCATGAAAAGAAATAACAATTTTTATATTAATGACCTTTAGTTGTTGTTCTTTTCCACAAATGGAAGCACACCAGGAGTTACCCTTCAGCCTTTTAATTTCAAGAGAAAGAGCTTGTTCATCTTTTGCTGATGCATATAACCTTGCAGTTCTGAAACCATCATTTTAAATAATTTTTATACTCACTCTAGTGGCTGTATGTCTTTTTTATAATTTGACAGCCAGAACTGCACACAGTAACCTATAGATTTGAAATAATATCTTAACTCTTCAGTTCTATTCCTCACAAAAATAAACTCTGTTGCCTGCATCACTACATTTAGTGATTTGTGTATTTATACTCCCAGATCTCACTACTCCCTCACTCCCTGTGGATGTTCTAAATTATATGTGACACCAATATTTTGTTATCAAAATATATATCTCACATTTACTTCTTTTGAAATCTTAGAGGACCATAAGGCTGCTCTCTCATCAGAGAGAGTTGACTGGTGATAAATTTAACCTGAGGGTCCCTACGCCTTAGATGAGGGAGAGGTTAAGAAATTGGGATCTTTATGATAACCTCATCTGGTAAAGGAATTGAACCCATACTATTGGTATTACTCTGCAAACCAGCCGTCCAGCCAACTGAGCTAACCGATTCTATACCACTAAAGAATGTTTTTGTCAATTATATACTCAGTCAACAAGATGATTAATATTTTTCTGTAATTAACTGCAGTCCACAGCATTGACTGTCCTTCTGTGACCACAAATACAGAAATTCTATTTTGGGTTGTAAAGCCCAAATTGTTGCTTTAAGTTGTGATCAAGCTTGATGAAGTTTGTTTGTCCCCACTACCCATATTCTGAAACTTTGAATATCTGTCCTTTACCTGACTCTCTATTATTTTCATTTTTTGGCTGATTTTCTGTCTTTCAGTCAGCTAGCTATCCATTCCTGTACTTGATGTGCCCTGCACTTGTTTGTTATTCTAAGTTAAAAGCAAAATACTGTGGATGTTGGAGAAATGAAAACAAAAAACAAGAAAGCCTATAGAAACTCATCAGGTTTGGCAGCATCTGTTTCTCTCTCCGTAGAGTTAATGGTTTGAGTCCACAGACCATGATCCCAACACTGAATATTGAGCTCATTTCCAAAATTGTCACTGACCTCATCCCCTTTGAGATCACCCCTCCACAGCCTCCCATCTCATAGTTCCTCCAAAACCACACAGTCCACTTCTACCTCCTTCCCAAAATTGACCCACAAGACTGCCTTGATAGATCCATCTTTTCAGCTTCTTCTTACTCCACTGAACCTATTTCTTCATAGAGTTATGGAGTCACACTACACAGAAACAGACCCTTCAGTCCAAACATTCCATGCTGACCATAATCCCAAACTAAACTAGTCTCACCTGCCTGTGCTTGATCCATATCCTTCAAAACATTTTTTGTTCCTGCATTGATCCAAATTTCCTTTGAACGTTGTTAGTGTACATCCATCCACTTCCTCAGGAAGTTCACTCCACACACAAACCACTCTCTGTGTAAAAGTATTATCTGTCGTGTCTTTTTAAAAATCTTTTTCCTCCCACCTTCAAAATCCCCCAACTTCGGGAAAAAACACCTGCCATTCACCTTATCTATACCTCTCATGATTTTATAAACCTCTATAAGGTCACCCGTCAACCTCCCATGGTCCAGTGGAAAAAGTCACAGTCTTTCCAGTCTATTTTTACATCTCAAACCCTCCATTCCCAGCAGCATCCTGGTAAATCTTTTCTGTACCCTCTCCAGCTTAATAAAATCCTTCCTATAGCAAGCTGAACAGAACTGAACACAGTACTTCCTATCTTGATTCTATTTCTTTTCTCTGCTCATTCAGTCTCGATTATTCTTCTGACACATTCCCTCCGTTTCACAATTTATAATTTCCTAGCCCTAGCTGCTTCCTCTTCACCATGAATATACCATCCCTCTAGTCATCCATCCTCATTTCAATGGTCTGAAAGTTCCTTTCTCCCTCCCACCACCACATTCCACCCGGCTAAGCTCATTCTCACTTTGATCGATTCCTACTTTAACTCATCTCACTTTCTCCAAGTCAAAGCTGTGGCTTTGCATGTCCTCATGGATCCCAATTGTTCCTGTCTGTGTGTGGGAGCTATCTCATTCCCATCTTACTTGGGCTGCTTCCAACAACTCTTTCACCAGTACATTAATTACATCATTGATGCTGTTTCCATTTGTCATATGGAATCTGACCCTTTTGTTAATCTAGAAATGTTGTATATTGCCCCCGGCCATTATTCCTCTTTATCTCTCAAGAATTCAGAGAGTATGATCAAAGGTTTGCTTTTGAAATCTGTATTGGTTATTCATTTGTTTTTTTTTGGTGCCCTAGATGTTTGTCTATTTTAGCTTTTAGTTGGGATTCCTTCATTTTTCCAAAGCGGATGTTAAGCTATCTGATCCATAGCTCCCCGGATATGTTCCTGATGTTGTATCCACTGTTCAATCTCTTTGATAAGTAATGAAGCAAAATAATCATTTACTGCCAATACAGTGTCACTCTCATTGCCTGTGATTTTATGTGGACTATCCCAAATGATTCTGACTTTCCTTTGATATTTCTTTACCTGTACAATATTTTACTGTTTTATGTCTTTTGATAATTTAATTCAGAGTTATACAGCATGGAAACAGGCTCTTCAGTCAAACTGTCCTTGCCAACCAGATATCCTAACTGGCAAACTGGTCCCATTTACCAGCATTTGTCCCTTATCCCTCTAAACCCTTCCTATTCTTGTACCTGTCCACTTTGCTCCATCACTCGAGTTATAGGTGCATTTATTCACTCTCCCTCCCCAGCACACTTCATTATCCAGCTGTGTTCCCCACACTTAGTATCCAGCTCCTGTCCTTGCTTGTTCTATTGCCCCTATTACTTTCCCCAGTGCTCAGGATCTTTCCATTTATGTCCCAGACGGTCCAAAGATGTGCAGGTTAGAGGGATTGCTGATGCTAAATTGCCCATAGTGTCCAGGGATGTGCAGACTAGGTAGATTAGTGAGGAGAAATGCAGTGTTACAGAGATAAGGTGAGGGAGTGGGACAGGAGGGGCAGGGATCTGGGTGGGATGCTCTTGGGAGTGTTGGTGTGGACTCGATGGACCAAATAGCCTGTTTCCATACTGTAGAGATTCTATGGTTCTATAAATGTAACACTTCTGCCTCTCCTAGCCCCACGAGAGGTGTGAAGAAAGACATAATTTGTGGGGTCAGCTACCTCTAACTCCCGTTCTCCCGCTGTCTTCCTGACATCTGGAAAACCCAGGTTGCAGTGAATTTTAAATTGGGCTACAGATTACTTTCTATTTAAATATGTCAGTGAAGGTCCCATCTCTCCATGACACCAACACTCAGGAGGCACAAAGACTGTTTCTTTAAGGGTGATAATGGTGGGATAGGTTTGCATTTTTAATTGTCTAACCACCAAATCCAACTTCTATCCTCTCCTGCCTATTGTAAGAATATTGCGGCCTCTATCCTATGAAACATTTAATGTTTGATGGAACAAGGTCACTTCAAGTCACAACGAAGAAACTCTACAACATCAGTCAGGTGGCAGCATGGATACGCATTCAGCAGGTTTGGCCCGATACTGTAAAGGTTTCTGGAGTCTCTGACCTTCATATGTTCCAGGATGAAATTGACTTCTTAAATTGTGTTCATTCATGGGAGATGAGCTTTGTTAGCCCAACCAGCATTTATTGCTTGTCTCTAATTACTGTCATCTTGAACCGCTGAAGTTTACAGTGGGTTGGTGCACCCACATCGCTGTTAGGGTAAGAGTTCCAGGATTTTGATCCAGTGACAGTGAAAAAATGGTGAAATAGTTACAGTCCAAAAAACCCCAGTAAAACTGGCAAATGAGATGTGCTGGTTTGAAGGATGTTGCCAGGGTTGGAGGATTTGAGCTATAGGGAGAGGCTGGATAGGATAGGGCTGTTTTCCCTGGAGGATTGGAGGCTGAGGGGTGACCTTATAGAGGTTTACAAAATTATGAGGGGCATGGATAGGGTAAATAGGCAAAGTCTTTTCCCTGGGGTCAAGGAGTCCAGAATAGATGGCATAGATTTGGGGTGAGAGGGGAAAGATATAAAAGAGACCTAAGAGGCAACTTTTTCACACAGAGGGTGGTATGGAATGAGCTGCCAGAGGAAGTGGTGGAGGCTGGTACAACTGCAACATTTAAGAGGCATTTCGATGGGTATATGAATAGGAAGGGTTTGGAGGGATATGGGCCAGGTGCTGGCAGGTGGGACTAGATTGAGTTGGGATATCTGGTCGACACGGACGGGTTGGCCTGATGGGTTTGTTTCCATGCTGTACATCTCTATGACTCCTCTTGAATGTTTCAAAATGGGAGATCCAATACAACCACTTGCATGTTTTTTTTAAACTGGATTTTCCTGTTGGGAAGTCAACATATTGTGGCTTGGAGGGGAATTGAAAATGGTGGTGCTTCCATGAATCTGCTGCTCTTGTCTTTCCAGATGGTAGAAGTCGCACTTTTGGAAAATGCTGTCAAAGGGCCCCTAGTGAGTAGTTGCAGTGCATCTGGTTGATGGAATACATTGCTGCTGTCACCATGAGCCAGTGGTGAAAGGAGTGAATATTCAAAGTGGTGGATGGGGTGCCAGTCAAGTAGGTTGCTTTGTTCTAGATGTTCTAACTTCTTGAGTGATGTTGAGGCACCAATCATCTAGGCATCTGGAGACTGTTCTATCACACTCCTGACTTGTGCCTTGTCAATGGTGGACAGGCTTTGTGAAGTCAGGAGGAGAAAACGAGGACTGCAGGTGCTGGAGACTAGTGTTGAGAATGTGGTGCGAGAAAAGCACAGCAGGTTTGGCAGCATCCGAGGTACAGGAGAATCGACGTTTTGGGCAAAAGCCCTTCATCAGGATTGAGGATGTGAGCCGAAGGGATGGTGAGATAAATGGGAGGGGGTTGGGGCTGGGGGAAGGTAGCTGAGTGGAGTCAGGAGATAAGTTTCCTACTGCAAAATCCCTAATCATTTACCACTGGAAGCTTATCCAAGTCATTCTGAAAGGCGAGTTATTTTAAAATAATTTTCATGGCTGCTGCAATAGGGGATTGTCAGGACCTTTTGAAGAGATGAATGAAGATGAATCAAGTATCCTTCTTTATATATCATTGTATTGTGGTTCATAATCACTAACTACAGTACTTCAGTTTATTCACTCCATCATTTCCTAATAATGTTCAATAAACCTAAATTCTATCAAAATGAAGCACAGGTGCCTATTTTAATATTTGTTTCATTTTTGAGATCTGGTGCTAAACAGTCATTCATTCATATTTATCCACCCAAAGAAAAAAGAAAGGTTATATATGTACATGGCAGCAACTTAGCTTGCCACCATGTTCATCACATAAAGAGATGTATCAGGAACCTGATAGTATTGACTGGGGATACTACAGTTCAAGTAGGTTAGATGGGTCAGTTTTTGTTCAGTGTGTGCAGGAGGGTTTTCTGACACAATAGGCCAGCAAGGGGCGATGCCATATTGGATTTGGTCCCGAGCAATAAACCCGGCCAGGTGTTAGATTTGGAGGTAGGTGAGCACTTTGGCGATAGTGACTACAATTTGGTTATGTTTACAATAGCAATGGGCAAGGATAGGTACATACCGCAGGGAAAGGGGTATAACTGGGGGAAAGGCAATTATGATGTGATTAGGCAAGATTCAGGATGTATAGGATGGGGAAGGAAACTGCAGGGGATGGACACACTTCAAATGTGGAGCTTACAGTTAGTAAGTTTGCGGATGACACCAAAATTGGAGGTGTAGTGGACAGCGAAGAGGGTTACCTCAGATTACAACAGGATCTTGACCAGATGGGCCAATGGGCTGAGAAGTGGCAGATGGAGTTTAATTCAGATAAATGCGAGGTGCTGTATTTTGGGAAAACCTTAGCAGGACTTATACACTTAACGGTAAGGCACTAGGGAGTGTTGCTGAACAAAGAGACTTTGGAGTGCAGGTTCATA
>NC_057711.1:141173983-141213201 GCF_004010195.1 Chiloscyllium plagiosum | reverse complement strand
ACAGGATGTGGTGGAGGCTGGTACAATTGCAAAACTTAAGAGGCATTTGGATGGGTATATGAATAGGAGAGGTTTGGAGGGATATGGGCTGGGTGCTGGCAGGTGGGACTAGATTGGGTTGGGATATCTGTTTGGCATGGACAGGTTGGACCGAAGGGTCTGTTTCCATGCTGTACATCACTATGACTCTATTCAAGGAACAGCTACTGCAGGTCCTTGATACATATATACATATTAGGCAGGGATGTCGTTATCGAGAGAGGGGGCCATGGTTTACTTAAGAAATTGAAGCTTTTGTCAAGAGAAAGAAAGAAGAAGGCTTATGTGAGGATGAGGCGTGAAGGCTCAGTTAGGGGGCTTGAGAGTTATAAGTTAGCCAGAAAAGATCTAAAGAGAGGGCTAACAAGAGCCAGGAGGGGACATGAGAAGTTGTTTGCGGATACAATCAAGAAAGGCCTTCTGTAAGTATATCAGGAATAAAAGAATGACTAGAGTAAGATTAGAGCCAATCAAAGATAGTAGTGGGAAGTTGTGTGTGGAATCTGAAGACATAGGGGAAGCGCTTAATAAATACTTTTCACAGTGGAAAAGGGCAATGTTAGTGAGAATACAGAGATACAGGCTACAAGATTAGATGGGATTGAGGTTGACAAAGAGGAGCTTTTAGCAATTTTGGAAGATTTGAAAATAGATAAGACCCCAGGGATTTATAATCATCAGGAAAGGAATAATTTGATTAAGGATAGTCATCATGGTTTTGTGAAGGGAAGGTCATGCCTCACAACCTTATTGAGTTATTCGAGAATGTGACAAAACAGGTGGATGAAGGTAAAGCCGTTGATGTGATGTATCTGGACTTCAGTAAGGCATTTGGTAAGGTTCCACACGGTAGGTTAGAGCACAAACTACGGAGTTTCAGGATTGATGGTGATTTAGCGGTTTGGATCAGAAATTAGCTAGCTGAAAGAAGACAGAGGGTGATGGTTGATGTGAAATGTTTATCCTGGGGCTCAGTTACCAGTGGTGTGCCACAAGGATCTGTTTTGGGGCCACTGCTGTTTGTCATTTTTATGAATGATCTGGATGTGGGCGTAGAAGGATGGGTTAGTAAATTTGCAGCTGACACTAAGGTAAGCAGAGTTGTGGATAGTGCTGAAGGATGTTGTGGGTTACAGAAGGACATAGATAAGATGCAGAGCTGAGCTGAGAAGTGGCAAATGGAGTTTAATGCAGAAAAGTGTGAGGTAGTTCACTTTGGAAGAAGTAACAGGAATGCAGGGTACTGGGCTAACGGTAAAATTCTTGGCAATATAGATGAACAGAGAGATCTCGGTGTCCAGGTGCATAAACCCCTGAAAGTTGTCACCCAGGTTGATAGGGTTGTTAAGAAAGCATATGGTGTGTTGGCGTTTATTGGTAGGAGGATTGAGTTTCAGACCCACGCGGTCATGCTTCAGCTGTACAAGACACAGGTAAGGCCACACCTGGAGTATTTCGTACAGTTCTGGTCACCGCATTATAGGAAGGATGTTGAAACTTTGGAAAGGGTTCAGAGGAGATTTACTAGGATGTTGCCTGGTATGGAAGGAAGGCCTTACAAGGAAAGGCTGAGGGTACTGAGGCTGTTTTCGTTGGAGAGAAGAAGATTGACAGGTGACTTACTTGAGACGTATAAGATAACCAGAGAATTAGATAGGGTGGACAGTGAGAGCCTTTTTCCTCAGATGGTGAAGGCTAACATGAGGGACATAGCTTTAAATTGAGGGGTGACAGATTTAGGACAGATATCAGGGGTAGTTTCTTTACTCAGAGAGTAGTAAGGGCGTGGAACAACTTGCCTGCAACAGCAGTAGACTCGCTGATGTTAAGGGCATTTAAATGGGCATTGGACATACATATGGAGAATAAAGGAACAGGGTAGGTTGGATGGGCATCGGATTATTTTCACAGGTCAGTGCAACATCGAGGGCCGAAGGGCCTGTACTGTGCTGTAATGTCCTATGTTCTAAGTAGGAACACACATACACATGCTTTCATTCCCAATGATAGAAAATAAAAGTTTATTGAGGATTTCCAGCACCAAATTAGAAGTAGTCTCAACTCCCTTGGTGCCTCAATTGCATCAGTCCTTCCACAACAGTTTCAGCAGCTTAGATTTGTAGATTTTGAAACAAATTGCTCGGTAATTTAAGCAAGAGGTTTGCATTACATCAAAATATTATTTCATTGTATCAGGAAACAACCAAATACAAACACACCTGAAATGTTTTAACTGTATCTTAGCATACAGAACAATAATTTAGTGTTCATTTTTGCTACACAGCATAATGCAGTTAATGAAGTATTTTATCATTATTTTGCAAATATATAGCCATAGCAAGTACATTGCCCATTACCAAGACCTTTTCTCAAAGCTTTAGATTGGATTATACATATTATAGAAACAATGACAATGCTGACTCTTGGACCGGCTCAATAGGAAAAATGTGCAAAGTGCATTGTACATACCCTAGGAAATTCAAGTGTCTAGAAACATTGCATTACCATTTGTCAGTCTAATAAACACATTCTCTCAATCTCTTTCTTTTAGAATTTAAGAGTCCATTAGGAAAGGTTGTCAGTGGCTATTCCCGTCTGGAATTTTTTTTGCTGTTGAAAGATTTGACGAAACGTTTGCTCCATATTAACAAATTTTCCAGGGACATTAATTTTAAATTCAACTGAGGTTTTGTTTCAATAGGAGTATTGAATGAATATAAAATGCATTTGCTGACCGAAGTTTCAGGGCAAAGGTTTTTTTTAGTTTCTGAGTTTTATTTATAATGACTACAATAACTGTTAAAAAAAAACAATAAATCTTTAAGCCTGCAATCCCAGGAGCACCTGCAAGATCCATGCTGCTAATTTAAATGCCCTAAGTGTTAAGGGAATACAATTTGAGAAAGTCTCATGGAAAGGGGGATGGATTAACTGTAGAGAATGGGAGACTACAACCTTTTTTATGCAACATGGAGGAGCACTTTTGACCTTTTAAAGGAAAGCTTCAGCCTGCAGACATGTTTCAACCAGATGGGAAAGTTTTGAAAGTTTTCTCCACTTAGTTTAAGGGCAATCAGTATCCTATGTAAGGGTTCCAGTTTGAACAGAAGATGGAGACCAATTGGCTCATTGATTCAATGCTGGATCTGGGATGGACAACATAAAACACTATTGGCTCCTGATATCACCTGTGAAAACTGCTCACTATTTCACCATCATCACAGAATGTGACACTTACCCTGCAGCCCCTACTGGAAACCATTCTCTTAAACCTAGCTCCTCCACTGTACCACAAGTGTAAGGAGCTCATGAATTCCTTTGTAACTAACATTGAGACCATTCGAGCAGCTGCCTCCACCAAATCCTTCTCCTGTCCTAGATCATCAGGTCTTCCTACAGGGCTAATTCCTGCCCTAAACCAGAACTTATATCTTTCTCTAGGTGCACTCTGCTACTCATTATGCATTCTCCAAGCTTGTTTTGGCCATGAACATTACTTCATCCTCTCTACGTCATTTATCCACTAAACTACAAACTTGTCTTGTCTGCCATGTTGACAACTATTGCCAATTGTTTTCACACTGCCCAGAAATGTATAGGCTAGGTGGATTAGCCATGGGAAATGCAGGGTAATGGGGATACGGGTGCTGGGTCTGCATGGGATACTCTTTGGAGGGTTGGTGTGAACTCAATGGGCCAACTGGCCTGTTTCCACACTGTAGGGATTCTATAATTCTATGATTTCTCAGGTCCTGAAGCTCCTTTACATCTGCTGCCATCACTCCTTCAAAAAAACCCAAACTACCATCCCATCTCCAAGGTCTTTGTTCTCTCTCCAGGCCTTGAAATGTGTAGTTACTTCCCAAATTCGCATCCCTCTTCCCTGGAACTCCGTGGGCCTGAGTTCTGGTTGAAGAGTGCACAGATGGGACATTTTAGATTAGATTAGATTAGATTACATTACATTACAGTGTGGAAACAGGCCCTTCAGCCCAACAAGCCCACACCGACCCGCCGAAGCGCAACCCACCCATACCCGTACATTTACCCTACATTTACCCCTTACCTAACACTACGGGCAATTTAGCATGGCCAATTCACCTGACCTGCACATCTTTGGACTGTGAGAGGAAACCGGAGCACCCGGAGGAAACCCACGCAGACACGGGGAGAACGTGCAAACTCCACACAGTCAGTCGCCTGAGGTGGGAATTGAACCGGGTCTCAGGCGCTGTGAGGCAGCAGTGCTAACCACTGTGCCACCGTGCCGCTCATTTTCTGCTTCTCAACCTGGGAAAACTAGCTCAGGAGGTTGGATTTTCATTTCAGGATGTCTGGGTTCTTTGGAAGGTGGGAATGAGTGTGGTTGTTATTGGCTGAAGAGTTAGGCTGGGATCAAAGTTTGTCTCTGTGCATTGGAGCTATGTTGACGATTAATTAAAAAACTAATTAAATCAAAACCATCCCTCCCCTCACAAAATCCCATATTTATTTTGCATGTACCAGAGATGCTAATCCATGTCACCTAACACCCTATGCACACTTCCATAACCTCCACATTCCCCTCTCATACTCTCTGTGCCATCCTATGTCATTTTATCCATTCGCACGTTGCCTCAATCTTCCTGTAATCCTATTCCTCTGTAGCCCCATAATCCAGTGCTAACCTGTGCCTCACTCACCCCTTCATCGTCCCTATGTCAACACAGTGTCAACATGCCAACTCATGGCCACAATCCTTTGCCCTCCCTGCTCCATGTACACTTAACTAGTATACACAGTGGGAAAATCTCAGGAGCCATGCTGACATAAAATAAAATTCTGTGTCTATTAATGATACACTGAATAAAAAAGCTCAGTACATTGAAATTCCTAAATTTAATCTTTTATCATAGAATCATAGAATCCCTACAGTGTGGAAACAGGCTATTTGGCCCAACAAGTCCACACCCAACCCTCCAAAGAGTAACCCACCCAGACCCATTGCTGACCTTATTACTCTACATTTACCCCTGACTAATGCAACTAACCTACACGTTCCTGAATACTATGGGCAATTTAGCTTGGCCAATTCACCTAACCTGCACATCTTTAGATTGTGGGAAGAAACCAGAGCACACAGAGGAAACCCACACAGACACAGGGAAAAGGTGGAAACTCTACACAAACAAACATTTATACAGTTAGTGGTAATATCACTGTACTAGTAATCAGAATCTATGACTTGCATTCAAATCCCATGCAGAAGATGGTGAAATCTGGTCCAATCTATTCCAGTCTAAAGGCAACCACTTAACTATTGGTGTAAAAACTCATCTGGTTTATTAATGTCCATTAAGGAAGGAAATCTGCCACCCTTTACCTAGTCTGGCCTACAGGGGCCTCTAGGCCCCAATCTTAACTGCTCTTTGAGCATTTAGGATAGGCAATAAATACTGGTCTAGCTAGCATACATCCCATGAATGAGTAAAAAAATGTAATCCCTTGATAAATTTGATAATTCCTGCCCACTTTTGGAATCCTGTGGGTTCTTGGGCGATGGACACCCCTCCAAGATAATTCAACTGCCCTCTCCCATGGTCTCCTAAGATAAAATCTACAGGGGTACTCAGGTCTCCTGGCTGTCCAAAATAAATTCATTGAAACACTTCTGGTTTGCTCCTTGTATTCTGGGTTCCTGACAGTGGAGATAACAAAATGGGATTCAAATAGATTCAGATCATTTAAATGGCCAGCGAATCAGAAATAGACGAAGCTTGGGCCGTGTCTCATGAAAATTGGAAGTGTCAGGTTTAGGAGTGGAACTGCTGATGTTTGGGAATTTTCACAACTTCTATGTTGTGGCAAAAAAAACTGCATGTGTGTTAGAATCCCTCCAACCAACTTTTCACCCTGCCACATTACTGAAATGGCTTTCACCAATGTCACAATGGCATTCTGTCTGACTGAAAAATATCAATTTTATCCCTCCTCATCCATCTGGACTAGCCATGGTTGAATACATTAGCCTCCTTTTAGATGCTACCTCATCAGACGCAATATCTCCTTCTCTGGCTCTGTATCACATTTTCTTTTATAATGTACCTGAGCTGTATCTTGGATGCTTTATTTCATTAAAGACACTACACAGATAAAACTTCTTGTTCTAATGTTTAATTCCACCTTGGAAAATCATAATATATCAATGGGATATTTCCTATTTTCCATTCTGACCATAGCAGAATGGATGGGTAGAGGGGTGAATAAGGTTACAGAAAAAGAATTGAGACAATGAAGGAAATTAAACAGGTAGATGAAAACTATTATTATGAAAACTAAGATATTACTAATGAATATTATGTGATATTGTTAATTTTGTGTTAGCCTGAGCTGAATAAAGAGCAATATTGCACATTTGAATCCAGAACGGACTGTACTCGACATGGAACTACTAGATTTGGATTCTAGCTCGCTCCTCCTCCGCAACTGGTGAAAACAAAGGCATCAGATATGGAAGTACTTTACCCTTCCAGTCTTTAGATAGTTTAATTTAATCACATTATGATATATAAGTGAGGCCCTTTCTGTTGTACTTCTGTATTGTTAGGTTCATGGCAGTGCTGTGATTATCAAAAAAAAAATCATGGTTATCTGTGCTTTAGTGCAAATGAAAAAAGTTAATATGAACTCATTGTTTTCTTCCTCAGTGTAAAGTATACATACATTTACACACACAACAGTATAGCTCTGTCATTCAAAACTGATCCCATCTGCACATTGCCCAGATCCCTCTACTCCCTGCTTGTTCATGTGTCTGTCTAAATGCCTCTTAAACATTCATGAGATAATTAGACTAGGAAGGTCCTTAACCTATGAATATTATTAGATGACAAACAAATCAGTGGAATCAGGATTCCTCTTAATTTATAGTTGATCTTTAACCATTGACCTAAAGAGTACAGAAGGGCTGGGGTTCATACTTTGATTATTACTCAATGCCCTCCACCCCAACCACACAGCCAACCATGGTGCAATGTCAGATGTAGGGAGTATGCTGGAAATGGTCTCATGGCCAGGATAGCCTCGTGTCACTCATTCTCCCTACACTCAACAAAATTGTGCACTCTTCAGTGGAACTACACCTCAAATGAATTTCACAACCTTTATAAAGTATTTGAATGAGGACTTGAAATGTCATAATATTCAAAGCTATGGGACTAGTGTAGGTTTAGTGTAGCTTTGTCAGCACATACTTGATGGACCGAAGGGCCTCTTCGATGCAGTCTGATTCTTTGAACCAGTACTTTGTGGGAGAAGAAAGTGAGAACCTGACAAATGAAGAGCAATTTGGTGAAATGAATTGTGCAAAGACAGATTTTGACATCACAAAATTATATATTAGTTTTCTCATAAAATTTTATATTTCTTCCTTTTTAAATAAAATACCAGAAAATGCTTTTTCAACCTAGGTTGATTTGGTTCACTCATTTAACCTACTTACTGGTTGATCAATATAACAGTCTTTTTAGTGAATGGACTTACTGTGTGGCCATTGTCATTTCCAGCTGTATTTTCACTAACTGTTCCATTTATGTAGAAATCTGTGAATAATACTCATATTGAATTCATACTAATCAATAACGTAAGCTAAAAGGATTATTCCTTGTCCCTTATAATGATCTTATTGATGTGCTTCATATCTCTCTCTGAGGGTTGATTTGCTTACTGGGCTGGATGATTAGTGTCTGGAGTAGAATAAAATGAACAATGGATGTTCAAATCCTGCACATAAAGGATTGAATTTTTGCCTTGCTATGCTTAATGCAGACAGGTACCCTTCAAACTGTATAACCACATGGAACTCTGCAACAGACAGACATGTCTGTGGTCCCCATAGATTATGCCTAAAATCACAGTTCTATTTAATAATAATAAATACATGTTAATTTAGAGTCATGAAGTCATTTAGCATGGAAACTAAATGACTGTGAAAGTATAGTCTTGTTGCCTTTTTATTCAAGGTTGTATGAGTTTTGAACCATTAAAAGAAAAACAAGGAAAATTTTCTGATTAAAAGCTGTCTTGGGCATCCATTATCACAAAGGTGATTCCTTAACCAACACTCCCCATCTAGGGTCTGATAATTGTAGGGAAACTGTAGACCCAGAATTGCAAGCAACAATTTTCAATACCTTAGTTTTAATGATGGGCAAATTGTCAGCCTCAGTATAACATAATTGTGTTCAAGAGCTCTTTCAGTGCTGTGCATCAAGGAGTTAGTCCCAGACCATGTGTATCACTACTAAGAAACTTAGAATTTTTACAGCCTTGTATGTGACAAATAATGGCTTCTATCTTGATATAATCAGCATTGGCATGTCAAAAGAATTGGTGAGGTGATAGTTTAAGTTTTTCTGTTGTTATAAACCACTGAGAGAATTAATGATCTTTCGCAGCATTGCCCATTTAATCTCTGTATCCTAAAATCCTAGCCTCTTTCTATTCAGATAGAAATTACACAAATATATCAACTAACTAAGAAAGCCTTTCTAGTAAACCCTAGCAAGTGATAGATAATGCAACCTGTCTCCCGCCATCCTGAGGAAATCCAATGATCACTGTTTAACACTGTAATATGGAAATAAGATTCTTTAATACCATATATTTTGCTATTGCGACAAACAATGTCAAATTCAAAGACTGAAACATTCTACAGCTTAAAGTATCTAGTGCTAATATCAAACACACAGAACGTGAGATAGACACTAAGGGAAAATTCTTATATTTCCACTATTTTTCACTGCGTACTTTATCAACAGTCTCAAGACAGCACCTTCTTACCTCAGCGTTCACACACACACACACACACACTGCATACATACACAAATGCACTCATGCACAGACACACGTGGGCAGACATAATATTTTCATTTCGAGAGCTATCAACTGGGTTCCTCTGGATGAGATTGCTTATTTGGTATCAACTCATATCAAATGATATGGAATTTTGTAGCATGACCTGGTCCCCTCTGGAAACACGATGGGAAGCACCTGAAACCTTCAGATCCCAACAGCCAATGGAATGAATTCAGACCTCAGTTTCAGGTTGAAAGGGCAGCACTAAAATGCTGTCTGTATGATGCATATAGAAGTCTGAAGAATCAGCAGAGTACTTCATAGAAACAGGACACGTCTTGCATCAGTTCTGATTGTTGTTAGTTATGTGGTCAATGCCAATCAATGTGTCATATTGTAGTACACATGTTTTTCCAGGGGATGAGTTTAGTGCATGTCATGTACTTGCCACACAATTCTACATCTTTCTTTAGATTTTTCTAATTATATTCTCTCATGTCCCAAACTTCACAAACACTGTTTTCTGTTTCAGGGGTGAATCATTTGAATGGCTGTGTCAGGCAGAAAACCCCAGCAGTCAGTGCAGTACACTGTTGAGCCAGGAGTTTCATGCTTAAGTCATCACACTTCCTGCTGCATGCATCCTCAGAGATTTGCACAAAGGTTTTATAAGTCAAAGAAACCTCTTTTAAGTTATTGACCACTTCGGCATGACGTTCTGCGCAATGCATGCAGGTTGTGAACTGGAGACATGTTGCTGTTAGCTGTATGAGGGCCTGGAAACTTTCAGAAACTCCCAGGAGCATCTCCACAGGAGCCTGGTCTACTTTAATGCCCTTCTGGCAAGCAGACATCAGTTTTCCACTTTCAGTATATAATTTCTCTTTTATTGATGAAGTAAGTATTGCACATTCTTCCTCAATATGACTTTCTCTGGGGAATTCTTTCAGCACATTGAGTAGCTCCATGGTATCGTTCTGTATCAGATGGAATCCATTCGGCATGCTATATCTTTTAGCCTTGAATTGTGACAGAATGGAGCCTTCGAGCTTTGGTGTAAGATCAGTTTTAGGAAAATCAAAGGAGCAACTGGTAAGCATGGATTTCTCACTTTGCCCAGTAAATGTGGTGAGGTATTGAGAGAGGTGGTTTCCTGAATCGGGTGGGGTGGTCTTTGGTGAACACTGCTGTATGGAATATGCTAAATCTTTGCTTTCGTCATTAACATCAGTGCCCTGTGCTCTAAAACAATTCCCATATACTATCTTACAGCTACAAGTGTCCTTATCAGCCATTGGGAGCGGTTCATCTATTTCCTTATCCAAGTCAGTTGTGAGGACAGCTTGAACTCTGGAGTCAACATTCAAACGGTGTTTATCTTTTATTTGTTGGAGACAGCTCAGTTTGGTGGAGGGACATTCATTTTGCTGAGTTGCAGTTGCGGATTCCTGAATGATTGAGTTGTCTACTTCATAAAGCTGCCTTGGTGTATTTGTCAGTGAAGATATTTCCTGAGGAAGGTTTCTATCTTGAGGGCAAATTATCGATGTACTGGTCTCATTTATGCTTGCCTCAGTCTGGTTAGAGATCTGTTCTGTTTTTGATAAGTAATCTTTCGAGCTGTCTTCTGCAGGCTCCGTGTTGCACTCAGAAATGTTAAGAGACCTCACTGCGCAAGTTTCAATCTTTGGTTCTAAGTGTGGTGATCCCAAATGTTTAACCATGCTGAATGTCTTAAAAGAGACTCGGTTTAAATTCAGAAGTAACCTGGATATGTCAAGGGAGTAAGCATCTTTGCTTTCTTTGTCTGTCTCAGATGAGTTCCTCCTGCTGGAGATTTCCTCTTCCAGTACTGAGTTTTCTGACAGTGCTGTCAGATCTCCTGTAGACATCACAGAATATATCTGTGAAGTTATACTGCCATCATCATTTTGGTAACATGATCCTCCTCTTTGACTATTTTTAACCACTTCTTCAGAGATGAATATATTTTCCTTGGAGTTTACTTGATATAAAGTTTGCCTGAATGCAGTTCCACTTTGATTCTTGTCCATCCACTGAGCATGTTCATCTCCCATTTCTAGGACTGTGTTGTTTTTGACAATTGCTTCATCTTGCTCCTTGTCTTTTATGCTAATTGTGTTTGTGGTTTGTTGTTCATCAGCGCAAGACACAGTGGTAATATTATGCATCTTATCTTCTATTAGATTCTGTGAGTATGCATGAGCAAGCTCTAGAATTACTCCTGAAGGACTTGAACACTCCTCCACATTGGTGCAGTCAGCTCCAGACAGCTGAGCTTTAAGAGAAAGTTTGTTTAATTTTTCTCCTGCTTTAGTCTCTGTATGAGAAGCCCATTCCTCTCTCATGCCTGAATCACATGGGTAACGTCTGACTGAAACTGGAGTAATGATGGGTATTGTTTCTGTGACTGACTTCGTTTCCATGGTATCTGGCTCCATTTCCATTAAATCTGATTGAACCTTTTTATTGGCACAGGTGGAAATGAATTTTAATGGACCAATAGGCTTAGTTTCAAACAAGGCAGGTTCATTTTCGATACTTGTCAAAGAAGAAAGAGTAAGCGTTCGCTGCATTTTTGTTATAAGATGTTCCTTTTCATAACAACACATATGATCTCCATCTTTGTTTGAATGACACTGCAATTGAACAGCTTTTACATCATATATGTCATCAGATGCAAAATGTCTTTTTCCTGTAGTTGTGTATTTTATTTCTTCTGCTTTCCCTTTGATGCATTCAACAGATTTGATGCCCAATCCTGTGCTATAAAGACTTGGACTTATCTGCATATTCTGTTTTGCTTCAATCCTCTTAATTTTAGCAGACTCCAACTCTACCAAGAAAACAAAAGAAAATATTTAATTTGTTGACATATTGTTTATCCTTTCTCCAAACATCAAACAACAGTGACTATTCTTCCAGGTAACAGAGCAGTTTAATTTTCATTTACATGACTCTTAGCATATACATGTAATCACTGGGCTCCATTGTTAATAAATCAACCTGTATTTGAAATAAATTCTTGAATCTACCAATAGAGCTGTACAAAGAGGAACTGTCCTATCTTAAATAAAATGAATTGAATAACGGATAAGGAGCAAAACCTCAAGTTTCTATATTCCTTTCTATTTTATGGTGAGCGTAGCAAATGTCTTTATTGTGCTAGAGTTGCCCCTTGAAATGATTTATTCCAGTGATTCTAGAGACACATTAGGGTGAATTTTTATAAGTGGATTTTTCAATGGAACAAGAATTCATTGGTTAAATGCTTGTGCCCTTGCCAGCATTGTGCCTCAATGGGAAGATATACCAAAATCACAAATGTACTCTTGTTCTGCAACCTTACCTAGAATATCATGCTGCTAAGTGTCCACTATCCTGTCTATAGTTACAACACTATCTTCCTACATTAGTCTACAGTTTCAGCTCTCTTTGAGACAGTAGACTGAACTAGGGTTTGGCTGCTTGGCAACAAGGAATGTTACACGGTTAATGACAATTTCAGCTACTCAACAACATGTCGTTTCTGTTTTTTCAATGAAAGCTATGTTGCAGTTAGGAGCCAACCACTAGTGTCCTGAGGAAATGGCACTTCTGCTTGCTCTACTTAGGTTCAACAGGTCAAGCTTTGCTAGAATGTTGCTGTGATTCATGATGGCCGACTCCCTCCTTCACAATTTGGACAGTTGTAGATCTAGAAGAAAGGAGGGACTGCAGATGCTGGAGATCAGAGTCGAGGGTGTAGTGCTGAAAAAATACAGCAGGTCAGGCAGCATCCGAGGAGCAGGAGAATCGACGTTTTGGGCATAAGCCCTTCATCGGGAAATCCCAAAACGTTGATTCTCCTGCTCCAGTTATAGGTCTGGGCAGCTACTCCAAAGGTTTCCAAGACCAAAATCTATCATTGCAAGGTGGGAGTTTAATGAAACAAACAAGGTCATTTATGCTGGCTACAAAAAAAAGGTTACTAGTAAAAGTTGCCAGTTAGTCAAAAATGCCCAAATAGTTCACTAATGCTAGTGTAACTGTATCGGTCTTCGCTATTGTGTATACAAATAGCATTTCAGACGCAGCTACAAGTCATGAAATGAAAAGATGGGAAGCAAAGAAGTGGTATTGAGTAATTTGTTGGAGATGCAGCCTGACATGTGCCCAGGTTCTGATGGACTTTATTCAAGAATCTTAAAAGAAACGACTAGTCAGAGTGCGATGCAGGAAAATGTAAAATAACCATTTGTAAGTAACTTCCATCTATCAGATCTTTAAAATTAAAATTAATACATCCCGGGATCATGTTTGAATACATTAGTGTCTCTAATTTGGATGTTCGTAATTCGGGGACCTCCCTCCCCCCCCCCACAGTGAGATAGTTGTTGCCTTAGTTTTAATTATCTAAATTTCCTGAGATTCAGGAAAAATTCTATTAAACTGGAAGACAGTGAATGTAATTTCTTTACTCAAATGGGAGGAGGGCAGGAAGCAGGGAATGACGGGCTTAACATCTGCATAGGGAAAATGTCAGAAGTTATTATTAAAGAAGTTATAACAGGCCACTTGGATAAACTCTCAATAATCAGGTAGCATCAACGTGGTTTTGTGAATGGGAAATCACATTTAACCAATCTATGAGAGTTCTTTGAGGAAGGAACATGTCCCATGGATAAAAGGAAACTGATGAATGTATTGTATTTCGATTTCCAGAAGGATAAGTGCCTGTCAAGACCACAGCTCAGAATATCAACAGTACTGGGGATATTTTTAGTCCTTATTTCCAAAATCTGTGTTTTTTAAAAAGACTACAATTACTGAGATAAAATGACGGCAGATATAAATTTAAAGATTAACTGAATAAGATTTAGTGTGGGATTGATGGGATATAACAGCGAAAGGAGTAAAAGAACAGACTGTACTGTGATCTCTTGGGAGTACGACGATAATGGGAGGAGCCGATGAGCTCCTGCTCAAAACTAAGTCACTCATGCAAATTACAGACACATTTTGTATTTTTCCCTGAAAATAATGTACAAGGACAGGAATGAAATAGCCAGCTTCAACTCTACAGTAGTGGACTAGTGGTACTGAAGGCCTTTCTGTGGACCATAATTCAGGCATTAGTGGGCTGTGAGGGTCACAATTGAAGAACTATGCCATTGTCACCCTTGTTGCTTGTAAAGGAATTTTCTTACTCGAAATGCTTCAAGTCAGCTAACAGAACAATGAAACAGAGATCCCTCTCTGCTGCAAACTGCTTAAAAAAGAAATCAGGACAAAGGTGCTTCAATCAGCCTGCAAACGTACAATTCTCAAAAAAATATATTCAATTACCAATATCACCATTACCAGTAACAACATTCAACTACCTGCTCTTCATGAACAATGCTAGAACAACGTTTTCTTAATTATCATTCTTTTATTACACTGTAATTTGTACACCACTATTGTCTTGAAGTGTCAGGAATTACTGTGCTGTCTTACATGTTTTGCACTTCATATGCCGCCTTGTTTATGATCATGTAGTTTGCACCAATCCTTGTGGCACTCCACTGGTTACAGACCTCCAGTCTGAAAAACAACCCTCCACCACCACTCTCTTGTCTTCTTCCTTTGAGCCAGTTCTGTATCCAAATGGCTAGTTCTCCCTGTATTCCATGAGATCTAACCTTGCTAACCAGTCTCCCATGGGGAACGTTGTTGAATGCCTTACTGAAGTCCATATAGATCACATCTACCGCTCTGCCCTCATCAATCCTCTTTGTTACTTCTTCAAAAAACTCAATCAAGTTTGTGAGACATGATTTCCCACATATAAAGCCATGTTGACTATCCCTAATCAGCCCTTGCCTTTCCAAATGCATGTAAATCCTGTCCCTCAGGATTCCATCCAACAACATGCCCACCACCAATGTCAGGCTTACTGGTCTATAATTCCCTGCCTTTTCCTTACCACCTTTCTTAAACAGTGGCACCACGTTTGCCAACCTTCAGTCTTCCGGCACCTCACTTGTGACTATCAATGAAAGAAATATCTCAGCAAGAGGCCTAGCAATCACTTCCCTGGCTTTCCACAAAGGTCGAGGGTACACCTACCTGATCAGGTCCTGGGGACTTATCCACTTTTATGCATTTAAGACATCCAGCACCTCCTCCTCTGTACAATGGATGTTTTTTTCAAGATGTCACCACCTATTTCCCCACATTCTATATCTTCCATGTCCTTCTCCACAGTAAACACTGATGCAAAATACTCATTTAATTTCTCCCCCATCTCCTGTGGTTCCACACATAGGGCTGCCTTGCTGATCTTTGAGGGATCCTATTCTCTCCCTAGTTACCCTTTTGTCCTTAACATATTTATAAAATCCCTTTATTCTCCTCTGTTTCCTTATCCTTATACTCCCATCACATTGCAATAAAGTAAAAGAGCCTTTACTTTAATTGTTGCTGTACCTGCATGATAACTTTCTGAGTTCCATGCACCAGTACACCCAATCTCTCTATACACGAATATTCAAACATTTTATAGATTTACTTTGCCATTCTTACTACCAAAGTGAATAATTTCTCACCCACACGGAATCACAGAATTGTCATGGTACAGATGGATACCCAATTGGCCCATTGAGTCTGTACTGAATGTCTGAGCTTTTTTATCCTATTGTCAGACTCCTGCGTATTCTCCATAACTCTGCACATTTGTTTTCAATTTAAATAATTGTTCAATGCCCTCTCAAACGTTTTAATTCACCTTCCCTCCATCACACTTCCAGGCAGTGCATTCCAGATCCTAACTATGTGCTGCATGAATTTCATTTTTCTCACTTTGCATTTGCATTTTTTGCAAAATGCCTTAAAGGTGTACCCTCTGGTTCTCAATCCCTTTAAGAGCAGGCACAATTTTCTCCCTGTCTATTCTGTACAGACCACTCACAATTTCCAAAACTTCCATCAAATCTCCCATCAGCCTTCTCCTCTCCAGCAAAACAGTCTCAATCTCTCTGATCTATCTTCACAACTGAAATTTCTCATCGCTGAAACTATTCTCATAGACCTTTCTGTACCCTGTCCAATGCATTCATATCCTTCTAAAAGTGTGGCACCCAGAACTGTATGCCATCCTCCAACTGAGATATAACCAGTGTCCTGTATAGGTTCAGAATAGCCTCCCTGCTCTTGACCCCTATGTCCATATTAATGAAGACCCGATTACTGCATACTTTATAAACAGCTCTTTCTACTTGTCATGGCACCATTAATGAATTATGCAGACAAACAACTGGTTCTTTCTGCTCCTGCAGACATTAAAAATTGTATCCCTTATAGAATCACAGAGTCATAGAGATGTACAGCACGGAAACAGACCCTTTGGTCCAACTTGTTCATGCCGACCAGATATCCCAACACAATCTTTCTACAACTTCCTCTGGCAGCTCATTCCATACATGTACCACACTCTGCGTGAAAAAGTTGTCCCTTAGGTCTCTTTTATATCTTTCCCCTCTCATCCTAAACCTATGCCCTCTAGTTCTGGACTCCCCCACAGGGAAAAAACTTTGTCTATTTATCCTATCCATGCCTCTCATGATTTTGTAAACCTCTATAAGGTCTGCCCTCAGCCTCCGCTGCTCCAGGGAAAACAACCTCTCCCTATAGCTCAAATCCTCCAACCCTGGCAACATTCTTGTAAATCATTTCTGAACCCTTTCAAGTTTCACCACATCTTTCCGATAGGAAGGAGATCTTATATTGTCTGCCCATTTCTTTCCTACCAAACTGCACCACCCACACTTTTCTACAATGAATTTATCTGCCCCAAATACCCACATCACTAAGTTGTCAATGTTTTCTGAACCGTCTTCTTACATTTTTAATTCTTCTGAATTTTGTGACATCTGCAAGCTTTGAAACTATCTCCTGCAACAAAAATCCCCAGTATCAACCACAGGGAACACTTATTGTAAACCTCACTCTAGCTGAAAAATACCCATCAGCCATTACTCTGTTTCCTGTCACTCAACCAAGAATAAAATGGACAGCAGTAATCACATCCTCAAGAAGCTTTAATAAATTAATTAAACCATTTCCTTTTCATAAAACCATGTTGGTGCTGTCTTATCCTTTTATGTTGTTCTAAATGCATAATTAAGATTTCCTTAATGATAGTTTCCAACATTTTCCCAGCAACTATTGTCAGGATAACTACCATGTCATTCCCTGTTGTCCCTCTCCCTTCTTTCTTGAAGAGCAATGTTACATTTACCGACTTCTAATATGCTGGACTGGTGTTTTTAAAATGGAGTTTTGCAAAATCATAACTATTGCACCCACTATCTCTATAGCTACCTCTTTTGGAACCCCAGGATGTAGATAATCAGAGTTTAGGATTTGTTAGCTTTTAGTCTCTTGAGTTTCTCTAATACATTTCCTCCACTAATATTAATCACTTTTACATTCCTCACCCTTATTAGCTCCTTGATTAATCAACAGTTCTCTTATGTATTTGTGTATTCTACTGTGAAGATGGGTACAAATAATAATTTCTCCTGTCTCTTCCTCCAAGGGACCAACATTTAGTTTAGCCACTCTCTTCCTTTCTTCACAAATTTAAAAACTTTTCAGATTTTCTTTTAATTTCCTGGTTAGTTCATTCTCCTATTCTTTTTATACTTCTCACCTGGCTTTTGATCGCCCAAGTGTTTTTTTCTAAACACTCCCAAACCTCAGCCTTTCAACTATTCTTTACAACCTTATAACCTTATCCCATGCACTGATCAACTACTACCATTGGTCTCCTTTTTACTATCAATGATGTGGAGGTGCCAGTGTTGGACTGGGGTGGACAAAGTTAAAAATCACACAACACCAGGTTGTAGTCCAACAGGTTTATTTGGAAGCACTAGCTTTCGGAGCGCTGCTCCTTCATCAGGCGGTTGTGATGAACCATCTGATGAAGGAGCAGCGCCCCAAAAGCTAGTGCTTCCAAATAAACCTGTTGGACTTTAACATGCTATTGTGTGATTTTTAACTTTTACTATCAACTCTCTTTTCAAAGACATGACTGAATCTTCCTCCACCGCCGCCAACTCCATATTAAGGTTTTTCTATGTTCTCTTTTGCTACTTCACCAGTCATTTTAAATTTGAGTCCTCAGGTTCTCCATTCCTCCTCTGATTTTTTTTGTATCTGCTCTGTCTAGATCGCTCATCCTTTCAACATCACTTCTCGAAGGTGAACAGTCTCACTTGTACAACTCTGCTGATCAAATTTGAATCCCTTATCCCTGAGACCAATCTTGTAAATCCTTCCTGCACCCTTTATCTCTTGAAAGCCATGATTACATCTATTTCCACCACACCTTCAGGTAGCACATTCTGGATCGAACACACTCACAATGTAAAAATATTAAATGCATTACATGTCATCTGCCACATGTCTGTCCATTTCACAGCCATTTCATATCCTCTTAAAGTTTACACTGATGTCTAAAATTTATCAAGAAAAACAGTGATCCTATTTTTTAACCATGGGAAACATCACTGAACACCTTCTCCCCCCAGTCCAAAAACAAGCAATTACTGCTACCCATTTAGAGTCCCTCAGACATTTCATTTTTATGTATTCCAAGGTTTTCAAATTTGATAGCAAACCTACTTTGGGATATCTTATCAAACACTTTATATACGTTACATTAACTACATTACCCTCAACAACCCTCTTTATTGCCTCTTATACAAGTTATGTAAAAATTATCTGCCTTTAAACACACTGAATAGGCTGGGGCTATCTTCTCTGGAGCATCAGAGACTGAGGGTGATGTTATCGAAGTTTATAAAATCATGATGGGCATGGATAGGTAAACAGACAAGAATTTTCCCCAGGGTTATAGAGTCCAAAACTAGAGGGCAGAGGCTTAAGGTGAGAGGGGAAAGATATAAAAGGGACCTACTGGGCAATTTTGTCATGCAGAGGGCGGTGTGTGTATGGAATAAGCTGCCAGAGGAAGTGGTGGAGGTTGGTACAATTGTAAGGCGTCTGGGTTGGTATATGAATAAAAAGGGTTTAGAGGGATATGGGCCAAGTGCTGGCAAATGGGACTAGATTAATTTAGGATAGCTGGTTGGCATGGACAAGTTGAACTGAACAGTACTGTATATCTCTATGACTCTAAATTGATGCTTGCTTTACATAATTAGCTTACACTTATCCTAGTACTGTTAATTCTGTCCCAGATTATCATTTCGAAAAACTTTCCCACCACCAAAGTCAAACTGGCTCTCCATTAGGGAACAGTTGTTCTTATCCCCTTTTGTGATGATCAAGGGCTGTTCTGGATTTTGGTTTTGGAAACTAAGCAGGGCAGATTCAAGAAGTATTAGCAGGAATGTATTTCCATAATAGTGACCAGGATTTCACTAAACTGGTCTGGAAAATGATCAAAGACATACCAAGGGTAAAAGGTTTTAATTTGGAGAAAGAATTTTTAGTGAATTCTTCTATTTTTAGTGAAGTATAATTTTCTTAAATTGCTTTGTCTGTTTATTTCTTTAGAAACTGAATGACTTTACCGGGGATTAATTGTCTCGAGATTAGAAGCTTTGTAATTCTCAGATATGTCGATTACTTAAAATTGACTTTTTCAAATGAGCTCAACAATGGGACTAAATTGAATTTATATCTGAAGATGCAATTTTTAACTTGTGGGGACATCAATAATTTCATCATTGCCTGTTTAATTCAGATTCATCACATCAGTGGAACTCAGTACCTGTTCCTCGTGTGTCATCACTAGTCGGGTATATAAAGGTGCATTGGTAACATGTAATAAGTGAATCAAAATAAACACAGAAAATATTTTAATTATTCATCATTCTTAAGTATGTTTGAAAATGTGTTCAGATATATTCTGGATTTCATTTAATTTATTGTATGGAGTAAGTGGAAGTAAATGGAAACCTGATTGTCATCTGTCAGACCCTACCTGCTTCAGTTCCACTGAATTTGATGTCACCTGAACATTCTACATCAATAAACTTTTCAGCTGCATCGAAAAATTCGTCATCAGAGCTGCTGTCCTGAAAGCCAGGGGGAGGAGCCAGAATCGGGATAGTGAGGACCTCACTGGATAGGTCCCCATCAATAGCTGGTTCCTCTGGAAAAGGAATTGGTGGTAACTCAGTTAGCAGGCCGTGACTTGTCAAATTCCAAGACTTGTCCCCTTCTGCATGACTCTCACCCTCGTTTCTGGGGCACTGGTTGCAAAATTCTGCAGTGCATGGGTTCTCACTTTGGCTGAGGTCAGGAATAGAGCAAACCATCTTTATATCACTTGCAATGTATTTAGAAGGGGTCGGAGTAGAGGCTAAGGAGTCTGGTGAAAGTTGTTCAAAACTGTCTTTCGATTCCATGGTACAGTGCTTCTTTGTAACTGGCTCACCATCACTCTCTTCAGCGATAGAATCTTTGTCATCATCTTCTGAAATCTCACCATGTGAGTGTGGACCTGAAGTGCTGCTCATTGAAGTCTCCGTTTGCAGTTCATCCATAGAGTCGGCAGAACAGCTTCTTTCACAAAAGTCTCCTCCCTGACTTGTTGTTTCATCATTTAGATCAGACATGTCCCCTGTGCTACAACTGGTCTCTTCCTGGATATCCTCCCGTAAGCAGTCACTGTCTGTAGCCTCACTTTCCGAGTTCTCAATGTCCTCATTTTCTTCAGTCAGAGGCTGTACGAATCCATTTCTCAATTTGTGGAGCTCTATTGACAAGTCTAATGATGACTCAATGTCTGATGATGACTCTGAATCACTTAATCCTCGGGCTTCATCACCTGCACAGTAAAAAAATTACATCTAAGGTCAGATGAAGGAACCATCTAATATTTCTTTAAAAATTGAATTCTGCCATCTTCAAATGCCCTCCTGGCAATTAGTAATGGACAATAAATGACATTAATGAATAAAAAAAATTATAAAAACTTCAATGATTAACTTCTATGCTCTTCCTTTCTGTTTAGGTTATTTATTTTGCTTGAAAATGTTTGTTTGGATAAGTTTCTTCACGAAAACAGGGTATTACTTTCTGCAAGGAGTTAGTTGAAGGAAATACCTGCGGTGGAATCTTTAATGTTAAAGCTTCAATATTGAAGTCATACCAATTGTACATGTTCATTCAGCTTCGGGACACCACTCAAATACAGTGCCCGGCTATTACTCATGATGTAAAAAGAAAAGTAATAACTTTTACAGTAAATAAAATTTGATATCCTATTTCTTGATCAATATTTCTGACTGAGACATTCCTTGCATAAGCTTTCAAGACTTTCTAGATCCTACGGATACATATAATAAAATGTAAGTTCCTACATTCTGGAATTTTAACAAGACCTATCAGCAACGGAAACTCACCTAATTGGCATAAAGTCAGAGTGAGCAATGCCATTGGAAAATGTGAGTTGTGTCTGAACTGTGATTCATTCATCTCTCTCAGATTGCTGCTACTGATATCATTCTGAGAGGGAAACATGTTTAAACTGACATGAGTTTATTTTCTATCATAACTTCATTGCAAAGAGTCACTGTCTGAAAGTGATGCCAATAATCACAAACCTCGCTAATGCTCCACAGAACTGATCAGTCTAATGGAAGGATTGGCCCAGACATGAAAATTGTTACCATCCCTTAGATACAATACCCACAGGAGCTGAACAGTCTGTTAACCTCGATTTCTAATAATCTGCACACATCTCAAAGGGTCTGAGAGAAGAGTCTTCCTGTCCTTTACACTGTGTTTTTTCATATATTAATTCATGTGATGACGGCATTGCTGGATGACCAACATTTATTGCCCATCCCCAATTGCCCTTGAGAGGATGGTGGGTGAGCTGCCTTTTATCTTTACTGACTGTGTGGAAATAATCTGCACACATCTCAAAGGGTCTGAGAGAAGAGTCTTCCTCTCCTTTACACTGTGTTTTTTCATATATTAATTCATGTGATGACGGCATTGCGGGATGACCAACATTTATTGCCCATCCCCAATTGCCCTTGAGAGGATGGTGGGTGAGCTGCCTTTTATCTTTACTGACTGTGTGGATGATATGTCATAGCAGGAAATGTACACTGAGAAAAGAAACTGAGCCTTTACATCCAGGAAATTGACTGAACTGAAAGCGAAGAGAAGAAGTAGGGCTTTATGACTATGTAAGCACATACTACTTGGGAACAGATGTGAGTCACTTGGACAATGAAGCCTTCTCTGCCAATCAATACAACCATAACTAATCTATCTGTGCTTCAAATTCCATTTCCCCACTTCCATGTGATAACCTTTCATTCTCCTGCTTAACAAATATTTATCTACTTTTGCCTTAAAAAGGATTTAATGACCGCAGCCCCCACCAACCATCTGAAAGAAAAGCACTCATCTCTGCTCTAAAAGGTTGTATTCTTTTAAAAACTGTGACCCCTAATTTTTGATTCACCCACAAGAGGACTCTTCATTTCCATTTCCAACTTGTCAAGGATTGCACTTCTAAACTCCAAAGAAAACAAGGCAGTCTGCCCAAACTTTTCTCATAAGACAACTTGCACATTCCAGGTATCAATCTCAGAAAGCTCCTCTGAACTGTTTTAAAAACATTTATGGTCTTCCTTAATCAAGAAGACCAAAACTACATGAAATATTAGAGCTATACTGTCATCAATTCCCTGGATAATTGAAGCAAAACATCTTTATGTTTACATTCCATTAGCCTTCATAATTATGTGCTGCACGTGCAAACTAACGTTTTGTGAATCATGCACTATCTCTGCTCCTTGAAATGGTGCAGTTGTTCTTACTTTAAGTAATACTCTGCTTTTTTTCATTCTGCCTGCAAAGTAAATAATTTTTCCACATTATACTACATTGGCCTAACTTTTGGGCGGGGCAAAAACATTGACTGCAGATGCTGGAAACCAGATTCTAGATTAGAGTGGTGCTGGAAAAGCACAGCAATTCAGGCAGCATCCGAGGAGCAGGAAAATCGATGTTTCGAGCAAAAGCCCTTCATCAGGAATAGAGCTTTTTGTTTCAGGACGTGGTTGAAGAGCTTCAGGGCAGAGGAAATGACCTGGGAGTTGCAGTGGGAGAGGGACTCCCTGAAATTCTTGTAGAGAGAGGAGGAAAACTTCTTCAAGGCAGGCATCCTTGCAGAGGATTCACAGTAGGGTTAAAATCAACTAGGTAAAAACAAGAACAGAGGATGCTGAAAACCAGATTCTAGATTAGAGTGGTGATGGGAAAGCACAGCTGTTCAGGCAGCATCCGAGGAGCAGGAAAATCGACGTTTCGGGCAAAAGCCCTTCATCCGAGGAGCAGGAAAATCGACGTTTCGGGCAAAAGCCCTTCATCGGGCTTTTGCCCGAAACGTTGATATTCCTGCTCCTCGGATGCTGCCTGAACTGCTGTGATTTTCCAGCACCACTCTAATCTAGAATCTAATTTTTGGGCACTCATTCAATTGATTGACACCCATCTGAAAACTCCTTATGTCCTCTTCACAACATACTTCCCCACCCATCTTTGAGTCATCTGCAAGTTTAGCTGCCATGGCTTTCCTCCCCATATCTAAATCATTGTTATAAATGCTGAGGCCCCAACACAGATTCTTCTGGGACTCATCATCCTGCTAATCAGAAAGAGAGCTTTTTCAAACACATTCTTTCTTTCTGTCAGCCAGTCAATCTTCTAGATATTTTTAATTAACCTGTTCAGTGATGTTATTACACATCTCTGGAGCAGATGGGACTTGAACCCAGCTAATCTTCTATCCATTCAAATATGTTAATATTTGGGTCCTATTTGGTGCAATAATCTTTTATGTGGCACATCAAATCCCACTGAAAACCCAAGTATAGTATCTCTACAGGTTCCATTATCCAAAGCATAGGCTAACCCTTCAAAGATTGACATAAATTGATTAAGCATGATTTCCCTTTCACAGAATAATGCTGATTCTTCCCAAATAGCTAGAGTTGTGTCCAGCTATAAGCTCCTCAATAATGATTCCAACACCTACCCTGTGACAAGCCAATAGTTTCCTCTTTCCCTCCCTTCTTGAATAATGACATAACATTTGCTACATTTCAATCCAATAGAACCTTATCCAAATCTATGAAACTTTGGAAAATCAACATCAATGCTTCGACTTTCACCTTGGTCCCTCTGTTTAAGAACCCAGGATGAAGTCCATATTGGGCCTGAAAGCCTGTCAGCCCAGAGGTCTACCCGTTGGCTTCATCACACTTCCCTCTTAATTGTAATTTCACCAGGTTTCTCTCTCCCTTCGATTTACAGCTATTACAAGAGTGTTTTTGTATTTTCTATAGTGAAGACAGAAGCAAATATTTGTTTAATTCAACTGCCATTTATTTATTATATATTAATTTCTCCCCATTCTCACTATCAAGAGGATCACTCACCTTACTTAATCTTTTCCTTTCTAAATACTAGTAAAAACTCATTATCTGTTCTTCCTTTTCTAGTTAGCATCCTCTCATACTCTAATTTCTTTCCCTGATTAATCTTTTTGTCATTCTGTGCTATTCCTTATCTTCTGTCTAATATCTGATCTGCTAATCATATTATACTTCTTCCTTAATCTCAGTACCTTCCTTAAATTCTTATGTTGGCCATAGATGGTTTATTCTTCCTTTGCAACTTCTTTTTTACAGTAGGAATATATTTACTCTTAAATATATTTATTTTGAAATATCCCTTAAATATCTATCTTTACTTCTATATTAGTCTGTTCCTGAACTTAGTGTCTCAGTTCATCTTAGGTGTGCAGTTTTCGAGCATACATAATTGCCCTTTTTAAATTGTAAAATACTAGTCTCAGACCCACTCATCTCCCTTTAAAACTGGATAGGAGATTCAATCTACCTAGAGATGCCTTTTCTCTGTGGCCAATAATTAATCTTGTCACGTTGCACTACACAAGTCTGGTACAACAGACCAAGGTACCAGGAGAAACTTCTTCCCTTTTTACCAAATAGTACACAGAATTATCTAAGCTTTCCCAAGTCTTAATGTTCAGCATCCAGTCAGTGAGAGAGTCTTCAAGTGTTACTTGAAACTGCAACTTTCACACAGGATGTAAAGGTTGCCACTTAACAAAAGCTGACATTAACCAAGGATTCAATCAGCCTCTGTATTCAGAACATCCCTGTCTGATTTGGAGTGTTAACAAATGGCAGAGAAAACATAGTTCTGCCTGGGGGTAGTGACAATAGAAACAAAATTCACATTTGGAAGTTTGCTTTCAAAGATCAAAGATCAAAGAAAACTTACAGCTCAGGAACAGGCCCTTCGGCCCTCCAAGCCTGAGCCGATCCAAATCCACTATCTAAATCCATCGCCTAATTCCTAAGCATTTGTATCCCTCTGCTCCCACCTACTCATACATCTGTCCAGATGCACCTTAAATTAATCTACCTTGCCTGTCTCTACTACCTCTGCATTCCAGGCATCTATCACTCTCTGTGTTTCTTGGGCAAAAGTATGGCAGGAATAAAACTGGGATTCTTATTTTTTAAAAAAACGACTAATGTATTACCTTCTTCAGTTGTCTGACTTTGATAGTTGCTAGGCCAGATGAATATGGAGTCTGTTGAGTTCACATATAGCCTATGATATCCAGCAATCAAACACACAAGGTCTTTAGCATGATGAGCTTCCAGTAACAATGTCAGAGACTGTAAATAAAAACACAGAGTCAGTAATTAAACTTTTCCACTAACAGACCTAACCTGAAAATGATATCAACTCACTCATTTTAAAGATTTTGCTCAACATTAGCTTCCTTGAATTTGCTGGGTGCAGTATCTTCCCTCATTTGTTTTCCTTCCATCTATAGCGTGAAAATGTTGTACAATGCTGAAATTGCGAGTTGATAAGTGAGGGCAACAGGGAATCTGAGATCTGGGCAACATATTGGATAAAACAATCTATTTCTTTAACCACGAAATTCAAGGATTGAGAAAGAAGCAGGAACAATAGAGAAGGCCGGTGAATTAGTCAAATTGGGTTCAGAAAGAGAAACAAAGAATAAGAAAAATTGTTTGGATACAGACAAAAAAAAGAGAGAAAGGAGATGTGAAAGCAAATGTAAAATATTGCAAATTTCTAACAACATTTATTATAATTTGGAATAATACCTGGGGTTTGATTTATTCCTCTTCTGAATGGGAGAGGTGGATTGTGTTATGAAAACCTAAACTTCATCATTAAAAATGTCTTGGTGTTGTCAAGTACTAACTATTGCCAACTTCCCGAAAGGAAACTTTGCATTTATATAGCATATTTCAGAGCTACTAGACATCACTTTACAAACACGGATTATTTTTCAGATACAGTCACTATTCCAGTGTAGGAGTGGGATGAGTTCAATTAATCATTAATATTTAAATGCAACAATTTCTTATAACTTTCCGGCAAATTTGTCACAGAGAAATGGGGCGCATTCAAAAAGGAAATATGGAGAGTACAGGGCCAACATGTTCCAATAAAGGAAGGGGTGGGATCATTAAATCCTGTGAGCCCTGGATATCTAAGGATACACAGCAATGGATTTAGAGAATAAAGAGATACTTAGGGCAGATATCCAGGGCTGAAAACAGCTGAAATCCTAGAGGAGTACAGAATGTTCAAGAGAGAACTTAAAGTGGAGAATAGGAGACCAAATAGGTGACATGAAAGGATACTAAAATTAAAATAGAAGAAAATCCTAAACTGGTTTACAGTTAGGTTAAAAGAGTAGTGCCATTGGGAGCACAGCAGTATTTGTGCAGGGAGTCAGGGGATGTAGGTAGGATTCCAAAAGAATACTTTGAGACAGTACTCACTTGTGAAATGGACAATATGCATACAGAAAACAGGGAGAAGGTCTGTGATACAATTAAAGAAATTATCATTGACAGAGAGAGCTCTGAGTGGTCTGGCTTAGAATTCGATAAATGTCCAGGGCTGGATGAAATATATCCCAGGTTGGTGAGTGAGGCAAGGGACGAAATCAGGGACATTGCAATAATTTTCTATACCTGTCTGGCCCAGGAGAAGAGTCAGAGGACTTGAGGACAGCCAATGTAGTACTGTTATTCAAAAAGGAGCAAAGGATAAACCAGGAGCTAGAAGCCAGTCAGTCTAACCTCGTGGTGGAGAAATTGCTTGAATGATTCTGAGGAACAGAATTAATTTGTAATTGGAGAGGCAGGAATTATGACTTGAAGAGACTGCCTTCCTCTAGTCTGCAGTGGCCTAGTCACTGCTGCCTTTGGAAATTACTCCGGTGTCAGCAGATTAGTGTCACTGGCATTCTGGGAAAACAGGCAAGATGGGCTGGCAGACAGGCAGAAATCCCATCTTTCCTTGGTAAATGTCCTTGGTACTTCTTCCCTTTCCTTCACTTCACTTTGCTGGGCTTGATCAGATTGGCCTGGCCTGGCTGGAAATATGCAGAGGCCTCCCTAGCTCAGGCCCGAGTTAAATTGCAGTCAGGTCTCTTGATGTTGGGATCATGGAGGTGCCAGTGCGGGTAAGTACTAAAGGCATCTGCTGTCTGATTGACAGTGAGCAAAGGCAAGACTCACCCCCAAGTAACTTCATTGCAAAACCTTAGCAAACTGAGGATAGGAATAATTGCTGAACAAATGTTACTGCAGCACAGGTCACAGCAGCAAGGATTTGACCAGACAACACCCCGTATTAGAAAACGTACTAAGCCCTTGTCCAAGCAAGCAGTTAGCATCAATAGCCTTTACCTTCACATCCACCAGGTAGATGTTCACCATGCTGACCTTCTCACATTCAAAGGTCAATTCCAACTTCCGGATGTTGTTGAAGTTTGTTAACTGGTTTATAATATTGAGTTTGCTGTTAATAACTTGGCTGATACCATACTTGGCTCCGACCAACAATGTGATAAATGATTCTCTGTCCTGCAGCTGAAGAAGTTGCATTTCATTAGAAACTTATTAAAGATGACAAAAAAGTCTAGTTTAAAAAAATGAACCAGGTTTCTGTTTCTCCCTACGTACCAGAAGGGTTGCGTTAAAGGTTTTCCCTCCATATGCTCGAAGATCACTCAGTATGTTCAGGTAATTCAGCCGGACTTGTGCCGTGGATATCAGTTGCTTCAAACAGAATGAGTGTATTTTAATATACTGGCATGAAAAGTTATCTTAATGAAAAGATGTCCCCAGCAGCGTTGCACATGTGGCAACATTTATCAAAAATGGTCAAAGACTTTCAATGGAAAATAATGGGAATCCCGCCTGGAATTTTCTAACTAGTGATTTAGTACAATGACAGAAAACACCTATCAGCAAATCAGGTTATGCATTGGCAGCAGGTATGGCCCTGTGATTACATCCTCTTTAAACTCAATCTTGCACGTTAATAAAGACCCTACAATAACTCTCTCTTTCAATGCATAAAACATGATTTTCAGCATTTCCTTCCCAGACATAATTATAGTTCTGAATTTTCAGATGTCTAGTTAATTTGCCATCTTCACATTTTAATTCCATGATTTCATTATTTAGCAAACTAATCCAGTTGAGTTTATTACCATAAAACAACGAGGCACACTTCCTCTGATTTGAAAGAAATTAATAGAAAATCCATGTGATGAATACATTTTATCTTTTATCTTTGTTGCATGGATTTAAATAACTGCTTTACAAAAAAAAAGTTTTAATATCAAATAACCGATGTATATTCATGAAGCTCAATTTATCAAAGATATTCTTTATATTGTGAACAATTGGTTTTCCTCCCTAAAATGTAATGTCTTGAACGTCTGCAGTTAATGCTGGAGATCACAAAGTGGCTGAAAGATAATGATGAGCAATTTCAGGGGCTGATCAACTTTAATCTTTCATACACAAAAATATTGAAATGCTTAACTGGGCTTACAATATAAGAAGCTTTAATTAAAACTTATGACCTAATTATAAAATATGCAGCTTTGAAACCGCAATTCCCAAGAAAGCAATTTTGTTTAAAGCACTCTTTACAAACAAGCTTCGACTTAATAGTGCTGGTTACAGTGGAATTTCCTACATCACTTCACAGCTGAGTAGGAGGATGTCTAAAGAGGGGCAGCAGAGGCAGAAGCAGTGGAGGAAAATACACAACTGAAGTCTCTTATTGAGGAATACAGCAGCAGAAAAGACAAACACATGACGAGGTTAAAAGGATATGGACTTGTAGGTCAAGTAGGAAACGTTTCCTAGAGATGTATGAGACCATAGAGGGATTGTAAAAGTGTTATTAAAATGCAGTATATGGATAAAAAAATCGAAAGGTGATTCAGGATAAAGGATAATTCTACACTGGTGCTAAGATTAACTTGAAGCACTTAGGATGAGAGACAATTTACAGGCATGCATTAATGATTGGCTGACTGATAGAGGAGGTGATAGTCTAGTGGTGTTATTGCTGTTTTGTTAATCCAGAGACCCAGATAATGCCCTGTGAACCATTTGAATCCTGCCATGGAAAATGGTGAAATTTTAATTCAATAAATATCTGGAATTAAAGAGTCTAGTGATGATCATAAATCTATTGCCAATTGTTGGGAAAACTTCATTAATGTTCTTCAGGGACAAAGCTGCTATCCTTTGATTGGGATGTTAGATATTCCACAAAGAGAATTAAACAAGATTCCATGGTACGATTTAAAAAAACAGTAGTGGCCAATATTTACCACTCAGCCAACATTTTATCAAGATATCTTGGTTAGTTATCGTATTGTTGTTTGTGGGAGCCTGTTTTGTGGAAATTGTTTGCTAGGATTCCTGTCCTATAACAATGACAACATTTCAAAACAGGTTCACTTGGTCTGAAGTATTTGTGACTTCTTTTGTGAAAAAGAATATTATTAAGTACACATCTTTCATTCCTTTAAACAGGCCTCAATGACCTTGGGTTAAGGGATAAAAGTTCATATTCTGCCCTTGATGATGGCCATTAACTCAGGCTGGATTTAAGGTGGATGCAAATGGAGAAAATAGCGAGTTTAAAAAGAAATGTGATCCTTGGACACAATGAAGCTTAATTTCAATACAGCGCAGAACAGGCCCTTCGGCCCTCGATGAAGCTCGATTACAAGAGGGGCAGACCAGTATGTGTCATCTGCCAGTTTTATGGGGGTTTTTTTCTGGGTATGACAGGGCTTCATTGTGATGCCCCCTACAGTTGAATACAGCAACCATTCACAACCAGGTTCCCATATGAGGAAAGGCCACTTGGACAAAGCACCAAGGAATGAATAATGGCAGCAAAACCAAACACTCGGAATGAGCGAACAGCATCAGGAGATGGAAACAGAGAAAACAGCAAAAGTTTGTTTTCTCCTCCTTTAATAATTCACGAATACAGATTTGATCTGGAATGCAACTCAGACACATATTTAAGAGGCTTTAATAAGTAACAAATAAACATTTCACTGATTCTTAGAAGGCAAAGAACACTCACACTTTACACCGCCCTGCTTTAGTAACAGTATTAAAGTGTAAAGGGAAATATTTTCCCTTCAGTATAAAACTAGAAACTTTTGCACTTGGGATAATAACGTCTTCACATGTTCCTACATGTTTCAATGAAGTCACCTCTGACTCATCTAAACTCCTATACAGGTCCAGTTTGGTAAAGCCCTGCACCAATCACAATGCATTAATATCCTTCCATACATATGGTGATCAGTATTGTACACACTGCAATAAACAGATTCCATAATTGTAATGTGTAAATGAACAATAATTATTTTGCCTGTTCTCTTAATTGAGAGCTATCGATTCTCTTGGACACAAGAAGAATTGTCCAAGTCTTTGAAATACTCTTGTGCTATTGGATCAGTGGTTAGCACTGCTGCCTCACAGTGCCAGGGACCCGGAATCAATTCCAGCCTCGGGGGACTGTCTGTCTGGCGTTTGCATGTTCTCCCCGTGTCTGCGCGAGTTTCCTCCAGTTTCCTCCCACAATCCAAAGATGTGCAGGTTAGGTAAATTGGCCATGCTAAATTGCCTATATTGTTCAGGGATGTGTAGGTTCATTAATCAGGGGTACATATAGAGTCGTGGATAGGGGAATGGGTCAGGGTGGGTTACACTTCGGAGGGACAGTGTAGACTTGTTGGGTCAAATGGCCTGCTTCCACACTGGAGGGATTCCATTCTATGAAATCTCCGGAGAGCAGGAAGGGACCTTGGTTTAATGACTCATTCAACAGATGGCACCTTAAGCACTTCAGCATGCCCTCATTACTGCACTGCAACATCAACCAAGTTACTTGTTCTCAAGTCTCCAGAATTGGACCTGATCCACAATGTTTTGACCCAATGGCAAGTGCGCTACACATCGAGTCATGGCTTATGCAACAGCACAATTTTATAAAACAGCAAAACGACCAAGAAAGCGGTAAATCTGAAATAGATACCTGAAAAAGTTGGAAATATCCAGCAAGTCAGGTAGCATGATTGGAGGTAGGAAAACAGTTAACACAGGGAGTGCTTTGTCAGAACTGAGAGCACTTTGAGATGTAACAGTATTTAAACAAGGCATAAAAAAACTCAAGGGTACGTGCAGAAAGAGCATCTGTGATTGGGTGGAAAGCAGTAAAGATTAATCTTTTTTTAAAAACAGACTTTTACCTCTGGATAGCCGGTTATAAAGAATTACCTTTTGTCCTGGTGCAATCAAGCTATGATTGTTCTTAAGGTGATAGTTAATAGCCTTTCTGATATCTTTCTCTCTCATGTTATGAAGCAGAGTTGGTGAGACAAAATTCTCAATTCCCCAATCCTTCCTGAAAATAATAAGATTGCACCTATTTAGCTCCAAATCATAGAATTTTACAGTACAGAAAAAGGCTATTTCACCCATTGTGTCTACACTGGCTTCCAGAAGAGCTATGATATTTATGACATTGGAAACTATCCCTCCAAACCACGTACCATTCAGACTTGGAAATCTATTGCCATTTCTTCACTGTCACTGGGTCAAAATCCTGCAATTCCAACCCTAAGGGCATTGTGGGTCAATCCACAGTACGTGGACTGCAGCAGTTCAAGATGACAGCTCACCACCACCTTCTCAAGGGCAACAAGGGATGAGCAAGAAATGCTGGGCCAGCCAGCCTCACCCAGGATTTATGAGTGATTTTGTTTTAAAATCCCGTGTTCAATTAATTAATAGTTGCATCTTCTGCACAATGATGGTGGAGTTGGAACAAAGAACCCTACCTCATAGAGCCATCTGGTGATCTGAAGCTGCAACTACATTGTGACAGTTGCCATAATGATTTCCAATACAGGGAGTGTCTGATTTGCAAATGGGTTCCATTCTGGAGTTTGTTCACAAGTTGGTTTGTACACAAGGCAGCACACAATGCAGGACAATGGAAAGCAGCTATTCATAAGTACAGGAAGTGTTTGGATATCTGGTCATTAAAGTTATGAACATGTAATGGAACACATTCATAAGTACAGTCAGTTCTGCTATAACGCTATTGTTCTGTTCTCGTGCAAACCTGTGTTATAAGAAAATCACATAATAGCAGCACCATTTAAATTAATGGGCCCATAGTCGTGTTATACCCAAAAGTTCACACTATAGAAACAGTGTCCCCAATTCGTCAATTATGTTATAGCGAATTCACATTAACAAAATGCGCGCTATAGTAGAATGATCTGTATGAGCATTCTTAAGTTGGACGTTTGTAAATCAGGGATCCCTGTATATAATTCAGAACCTTGGGACATCCCAAAGTGCTTTATTGCTAATAAAATACTTTTAAAATATGGTCACTGTCATGATAAAAGAAACATTGCAGTTAATTTGTACACAGCAATTGCTGACACACAGCAATGTGAACTGAAAACCTGATTTTGATGAGCAATAAATATTGGCTAGAAATATCCAATGCATGTTGGATTTTTAAAAAAAATTCTTGTTTTCTCAGGAAGAATATACCAAGTACTGCACTTCTGCTTCCTAGTTGTGAAACCTGAAAGGCTTCAGAAAAGATTTGCAAGGATGTTGCCAGGGTTGGAGGGTTTGAGCTAGAGGGAGAGGTTGAATAGGCTGGGGCTGATTTCCCTGGAGCGTCGGAGGCTGAGGGGTGACCTTATAGAGGTTTATAAAATCATGAGGGGCATGGATAGGATAAATAGACAAAGTGATTTCTCTGGGTGCGGGAGTCCAGAACCAAAGGGTGAGAAGGGAAACATTTGAAAGGGACCTGAGGGGAAACCTTTTCACACAAAGGGTGGTGTGTGTAGGGAATGAGCTGCCAGAGGAAGTGGTGGAAGCTGGTACAATTACAACATTTAAAAGGCATCTGGAAGGGTATATCAAAAAGAAGGGTTTAGAGTGATATGGACCAAGTGCTGGCAAATGGGACTAGATTAAGTTAGGACATCTGGTTGGCATGGACGGATTGGACCAAAGGTCCGTTTGCATGCTGTACATCTCTATGACTCTACGACTCTATCAGTGGACTGCTGTTACAGCTATTGAGGTCACACTGACAAGGTCTGGGAGTGAAAGGTGTCTGGGCCTGTTTTTGTGTCAGTAGAGATTGATGCTAAGTTGACTTCCATTCCTTTCCCAATTTATAATCGAGTCTGGATGAAATTTAAAGAATTACAAAGTGCCAGGAAGTTAGTCTTCAAGTAGGGGACTAAAAATAAGAATCTAGGATTAATTCCACTTAAAGGGGTAATTCTATAACATGTTAGTGAAGTAACTCATAACTGAGAAGTTCCTCTAGCCTGGAGTTTCACAAACACTGAGTGCTGTCAATGAGGAGTGTCCTTAATGAAGGGTCTAGTTGCTAAACTCATGCAAACAATGCCTCACTAACAGCAGGTTCCTCCAAACAAACATCTCACTAGCTAGGAATCTTATTAACAAGGAAACTGACTAATAAAGAATCTCGTTAATAAGGAGTTTCAATAAAAGGAAGACTAGCTAATGAAGGATCACACTAATGGGAAGATTTACCAATTAAGCAGCTCACTAAGAAAGTGTCTGACTGATGAGATGGTTTATGAAACAGGGGTCTTGCTATCAAGAAGTCCATATAGTGCCATGTGAACATAGTGTGGTGTGAGGTGCAGCTGAAGCATTGCCCAGTTCAATCTGCCGAATGTATTGACTCACTCAATGTACTTCATGGAGACTTTCTGAGAATGTTTGGAGCTGAGGATGCATTCCTGAATTTGCAGTGCTGCGAGACGGATAGCAGTGTTGCATTTCATCTCCATCGCAAACTTCTCCTGCAGCACATCATTGCAACTCTGTAAAAGAGATTACTAAAGGCATCACACAGCCATCTAGAAAATATCCACACAAATTGCCACCACTTACAAATGCTTTCACAAAATTACAGAATAGAATAACACTATGCAACAGAAAAATGCCCCTTGGTCCATCAAGTATGCGCTGGTCAAAAACCCCTTTTCCAGCACTTGGTCCATAGCTTTGTCTGTCTTGGCTTCCCCAGTGCATTGTGTTGCTGCTGGTTCTTTGAACGATCTGTCCAGTTAAACCAACACCTAGTTCTTTCCTTGTAGCTCTACATATTTTCTTTACAACTACATATCCAAAACTAATCAAAGGCTCTGTGGTACAGTGGCAGTGTCCCTATCTTTGAGCTAGGAGTTTTGGCTACAAGTCCCATCTGCTTCAGAAGTGTGTAAAAACACCTCTGAGCTCTGAAGGGAGGTGATCATCTAGTGGTACAACTAGACTGTTAACCCAGAGACCCAGATAATGTTCTGGGGACCTGGGTTTGAATCCCACCATGGTAGATGCTGGAAACTGGAATTCAATAAAAATCTGGAATTAAAAGTCTAATGATAACCGTGAACCATTGTTGGTGAAAAACTCATCTAGGTCACGAACATCCCTTAGGGAAGGAGTCTGCCATTCTTACCGTCTGGCCTACATGTGACTCCAGACCCACAGCAATGTGGTTTGACTTTTAACTGCCATCTGGACAATTCAGAATGGGTAACAAATGTTAGCCTAGTCAGTGATGCCCTGATCCCATGAATTAATTTAAAAAACAGGTTGAACAGAAATTATCTACAAACACTAAACAAATCTTACTGTCAAACCTACATCCATCATTCTTTTCCAGGCTGTGAATTTCAGATTATAACACACTGAATATAAAACTTTCACTTCCTTTCTCTTAAATTATTTTTCTGCTGCATGGAATCCTGAGATTCCTGCAGTATCTTCCAGAACCGGAAGTCATTGAAATCTACAGGACCTCTGAGAGGGAACATTGCTCATCTGCTCACTGTTCTTTTACCTTAAACCAGTGCCTTCTGGTTAGTAACCAAAGTGAAAATGGTGAAAACAGTTTCTTTTCATTTACTCAGTCAAAGCAGCTTGTATTTATAGACACCCGCATTAAGTCTCCCCTTAATTTTCTCTGCTCTACAGAGAACCACCTCACTTTCTCTAGCTGCTACAAAACTCAAATTACCAATCCCCATATGTCAACTATAATTTTAACCATGAATACAGAACATCTCACAAATACCGAAATTGCTGGATGTACCAAAATGAAGTCCATCTAGTTCACCATCTGCAATCTTGCTACACTAATTGTACAATGATAATGTTAATTGTACAATTAATTGTACAATGATAATAATTGTACAATGATATTAATTGTACAATGATAATCACGGTAATTCATCCCTAACTATTAATCTACAACAGATGCAGACAACAGGTGTGCAAAACCACTGGAGGTGGGGATTTTGGCAGATCCAAAGTCACCCATTCTCCTAGACCGGTCACACTTACCAAATGTCATGTTTATATGACATATCCAAAGTTGCTATTGTCTGAAAGTAATCTATTTAATTTTTATGTGAATCGCCCAAGCTGATTTACTCCATTCCCTTAGAGGTATGTTCCCCAACGTCCTCATCGAAATATTTTTAAAATTCATTTAGGGGATGAGGGTGTCGCTGGCCAAGCCAGCTTCTGATGCACATCCCTTAATTACCCAGAGGGTGGTTTCAGAGTGAACCACATTGCTGTGGGTCTGGGTCACATGTACATAGTTTCCTTCCCTGAAGGATTCTAGTGAACCGGATGAGTTTTTCCCAACAATCAACATTTGACCCTTAATTCCAGATAATTCAAATTCCACCATCTGCAGTGGCAGGATTTGTTCCCAGGCTCCTAAAACATTAGCTGGGTCTCTGGATTAATAGTCCAGTGATATTAGCACGAGGCCATAATCTCCCCTAATGTACTTCAGAGTATTAGTTTTGAATATATTCCACTTTAAGTGCAGAATACGTCCTCCGGCTTTATCGCTCTTGGGAAACAGAACCTTTTTTGGTGTGGTCAGTCATGATTGTTATATGGAGCTTACCATGATCCTTATAAGGGGCTTACCATGAACCTTCATGTCAAATAGATACCTGTGAGTAGAGGTATTCAAAAGTAACTGGATCATCTTGTAAAAGTACAAGTGGATCTCTTGGCAGGAAACAAACCCTGAAGAGACACCTATAATCACGGGGCTCTCGCTTCTGGACCACCTGTGACAAGGTAGAAAACATTTATATCAGGAATTAACTTCTTATTGTCACACTGTGGAAATAATCAACAAAAAAATTTCTTTAAGCTTATGTTTTAACAAGAAGCATTTTGCACTGGGTGATGTTGTGATACAGAGGAGGGAGGCTTCTCTGGATAAATTTGTTGATATCAGCCTAGGTTTCCTTTTTTAAATAGAGGCCTAGTCCCCAAGTTCTTTCATTACTTGCAATGCAATGCTATTTTTAGCAGTCTCAATAAAACTTGTTATTTCTATGCTGAATCAATTTTCACATACATTTTGCAGTTGAACAGATGAAACATAAGCATTAGGAACTGGGGCAGGCCATTTTGTCTTTCTAGCCTGCTCCACCATTCAACAAAATTATAATTAACATGTACCTTAACTTCACCTTCCTGTACTATCTCCATATCCCTTTGTTCTTTTAGAACACAAAAATCTGCCACCCTCTACCTTGAATAGGCTCGATGTCAGACCATCCTCAGCTCTCCAAATACAGTTTTCCAAAGATTCACGACTCAACTCTCTATCCCAGTCCTACTTGAGCAGCATCTCATTCTGAGGGTGTGACCCTATGTCCAAGATTCACCAGCCATGTGGGAACTTACAAAGGTGGGGAGTGACAGCCAAGGGGAAGGCTCTCAATGTGGACACGGCACCCGAAGAAGGATGGACCACCACTCTCTTTCCTCCCATCTTTTAACCAGTCTGCTTAAAGAAAGAGCTGATCCATGCCAAGTATATCATGGCATCGCCAATGTAATATTTAGATCAAGTTAACAATTCCAAATACCTGTTAATTTCTTTTAAAAATACAGTCCCGATGTTGGCAGTCACTCGCGTACCTTCATTTTATCAGGAGCAGGTTGGAGTGGACAGGAAGGCAGTAAATTAGCCACCTGTCATATTTTATGTTACATGGGACATTAAGAACAGTCCCATGGATTTCCATTCTATCTCCTCGCATTCTTCTGAACTTCAAGAAACACTGAATTCATTTACTCAACCTTCCAACATAAGACAATCACCTCATTCTAGGAACCAGTCTGACTGGTCAAAGCCCCTCTTCTGCTGTCACATCCTTCCTTTGATAGATGGACCCAAACAGTACACAGTTGTTTAGGTGTGACCTCACCAATATCTTGGAATTGTTGTGCGAAGACTGTTTGACTCCTATATCCAATCCAATTTTTTATCCAAAGTGAACGTACAATTTGCCTTCCCAGAAAAGTGATTATCAGGAAATACCACAGGTAGTGCAGAGAGACATCTTCTTCACTCCTATGTTGTCTAATATTGATCAGCATTTCTGAACCAGAATTTGATAAAGCCAAGAGATGCTGCTTTGTTCAAATTCCATTTACAAAGTCTCCAAAAATAGAACTTTTCTTTCGACTGCAGCAGATGGAACAAACTATTTAAAATGCCAGACTTGAACAGCAGTCCAATGTTAGGTAACAAAGCCAACAGATATAGAGGCAAAAACAGAAGTTGCTGGAAAAGCTCAGCAGGTCTGGCAGCATTTGTGAAGAGAAATCAGAGTTACTGTGACCCGGTGGGTCCAGTGACCCTTCCTCAGAACGGATACAGAGGATGGTTAAGGGTTTCATTCTGTAGACGTATATGTGGGTAACTTTAGTTGTCTACTTAAAAGCTTGCAAACTCTCAGGGATATCACTCCCTCATGTACACAGTGCACAGAAACCCCAACATACCTGCTCAATGATTTCATCATCATGTAAGAGATAGACCTTGGTGATACTGTATCGTTCCTTCAAAACCAGAGCAAAATGTTCAATACAACGGATGGATAACTTTGACTTCAGGGTGAGGATGATATCCTGTCAAATTGCAGAAGAAAGGGAACAACAAAATTAATTTCTTATTGCCTTTCTGAATTTCCTGTTGAAGATATATGGTCTTATTACCTATCCCCAGCTTTCACTCACACAATACTCCTCTTCTATTGGCTGATTCCTGGGATGAAGGGGTTGAGTTCTCAGGAACGGCTAAACAGGTTCGGCCATTATTCACTCGAGTGTAGAAGAATGAGGGGTGACCTGATTGAAACATATAGGATTCTCAGGGGACGTGAAAGGCCGGATGTTGAGAAGATGTTTCTACTTGTGCGGGAATCTTGAACTAGGGGACATAGTTACAGAATGACATGGAAAGGAATTTCTTTTCCCGGAGAAAGGTGAATAGCTGAATTCTCAATCACAAAGTGTTGTGGAGTTGAGATCCCTGAAAGTATTTAAAGAAGCACTAGGTAGATATTTAAAATATTAAGAAGTGAGCATGAAACAGGAGTTGAGGGCTGGAGCAGATCAGCCATGATCTTTCATAATGGCAGGGTAGGAGTGAGGGAGCTAAATGGCCTACTTCTCCACTTATTCCTTATGCTCTTATAATCTAAGAAGACTCCTAAGGCAACATGATTATAAGCACTGCAGAAATAAGAAGGAAATAGTGTTAAATCATCCCTAACATCCTGCCTTACTCACTGCCCAAGTCTGCAGTCCCTGTTCCATCCACAGTCTACATCCGCTCCTCCATTGCTGAAAGAACCCCCTGCTCTATCCAGTGTCCCAACCCCATCCTCCATCCACTTTCATACCCCCTTCTCCAAACATTCTTCGAATCCCTTCTCCACCCATTCTCCCAAACCCTCGTCCCCATCCACTCTC
>NC_057711.1:141103585-141173481 GCF_004010195.1 Chiloscyllium plagiosum | reverse complement strand
CCTTCTCCACCCACTCTCCCAGCCCCCTTCTCCACCTACTCTCCCAACCACAATCTCTCTCCACTGTCCCAAACCCCTTCCTCATCCATTCTCCCAAACCCCTTCTCCACCCACTATACCAACCCTCTTCTCCGCCCACTGTCCAAACTCCCTTCTCCATTCACTCACTACATCTCTTGCTCTATAAATTGTCCAAACCTATGCACCGTCCACAATCCTGGTGCCTAATATATCGACTCAGAGGGCATGAAGTTCCTGTTTTTTCTCACATTGGCTTTAGGTGGTGAGTAATGTACCCCTGCCCTTGGCTGAGAAGACAGTCAGAGCTGACTGGTAAGCCTGGGTGAGTTTCCTGGCCCTTCATTGACTCAGAGGCTAGCAGCCTTTGAGTCCTGAAGTCAGGCAAGGCCTACTCATCATGAGATCCAGCTGCAATAAGACAAGTCTTCTTTATCTTCTTGTCACAGTGTGGGAAGGCGATGGGGGATGGTCAGGGAGTTCAGAGGTAGGTGCCATTTGGGGTAACTGGAGATCCCCCTCCTAATCCGGCAGTGAGGTCACCCTGGTTTTCCAGGGAAACCAACCACCAGCAGGAATATAAAGAGAGAGACATCAAGGGTGGTCATTTGAGGCTCTTCAGTGGCCAATAATTGATTACTTAAGACCTTAGCAGATTGAATAGGTTGCCCATGGACCTTCTTGACTAGAACTAATTGGTGACCAGACATAAAGGGTCGGGGGGGTTACCATATCTCCCAGTACCTCTGCCATTGGCAGGACAGAGCCCATTGTAATTAGTAGTCGTTCTTGTTTCCCTTTCCAACATCTATTGTCTGTCCTGTTCTGTCAACGTCTAAAAGCTTTTGAAAGCTTTTTTAATTGCTGGATACATTAACTTGCAAAGATGGAAAAGCATTTTCGGAGTTGACTTATTTCAGCTATCATACATGAACCTTGACAATCCTCACTGCAGAATTTGGCCTTTAGTGGATAAATGCTTTCATCCATTATGCAGTGAATACAAGACTTTGGATATTACCTTGAAAATCAGATTAAAAATCAAGGGTTGACCGACAAGCCTACATCAATAATTTTTGTTCTATGTTTTGTTTGCTATTCTGCAGATTCGGTTGCTTTTGTATACTGTTCATGTGCATTAAAGAAAGGGACAGCATTCGGACAGCACATTTTTATCACCAAAAGATGTTCCAAAGTGCTTTAATGCCAAAGAGCTACTTCTGAAACGTGGTCAGTATTGTACCTCAAAGTTCGCTCATTTCACAGATTACCAGATGGTTACAGTATAATCAATCTTGCTCTTTCAATTCATAACCAAATTAAAATCTCAAAAAATTATTGAACTATGATTCCCTTCCAACCTCCAATGTCTCCAGACTGTCAGACTTTGGGTTGACATCCAGTACTGATGAGAGAACATTTCTTCAAACTGAATACCAGAAAGACTAAAGCTATTATCTTCAAGTCTTGCTGTGTTCTCTAGTTACCAATTCCACCTCTCTCTCAACTAGCTGAGGCTGAACCAGACTTTGCAACCTGGGAACTACATTTGACCAGAGATCTTACCACAAATCCACATCATCACTAAGACTGCCTATATCCCACCTCAATACTACTGTCTGACTCCATCCTTGACTCATCTGTTGCTGAAACACTCTACTGCAACTTAATTATATTGAGGTCCGAATTCCAGCCCAGTGTCCCACCCTTCATAGATGATAGCTTATCCAAAAATCTGTTGCCTACATTTAATTTACAAGTTCCTGTTCACCTGAACCTTGTCTGTTTGGTGTACATTGACTTGACCATTATCCTTCATTTCAAAACCCTCCATTTTCTTGACCATCCTTATTTCTGTGTGTCCTCCACTCCTACCATCCTCCAAGACACCTACAGTCTTCAAATTCTGGCCTCATTCACCTCCCTGACTTTAAACATTCCATCGCTGATAGCCAAGTTCAGCATTTCCCTGCCTTTCCATCCCTTTCACCTCCTCTAGGACACATCTCTTTCACTAAGAGTTTTATCATTTATCCTAGTATCTCTTCATATGATTTGTGTCAATTTTGGTTTCATAAATGTCCTGTGAAACACCTGAGTAAATACACTCTATAAATGCAGATTGTTGTCATTGATGTTGTTAATAGAAATCATTTTAATATAAGGGGCAGATCAGAATACTGAGAATCTGAAATAAAAAATAGAAAAAGCTGGAAATAATAAACCTGTCAGGCTGTATCTATGGAGAGAGAAACAAAATTAAAGTTTCAGCATTAATGAAGAGCGTATTTCAGAATTAGAGAGAGTTGGAGATGTAACAGGTTCAAAATGAGTATTGCAGACAGAGAGCAGTGAGTGGTGAAAGAGAAAAAGGAAAGGTCTGTGATGGAAGGCAGGAGAGATTAAATGACAAGGTGGATGATTTCACTGGGCAAAACAGGATGTTAATGAAACAAAAATTGGTGATGTAGAAATAGTGAAGAAGGTTATCTCAGAGTACAATAGGATCTTGATCAGATGGGTCAATGGGCCGAGGAATGGCAGATGGAGTTTAATTTAGATAAATGTGAGGTGCTGCATTTTGATAGGGCAAATCAGGGCAGGACTTATATACTTAATGGTAAAGTCCTGGGGAGTGCTACTGAACAAAGATACTTAGGAGTGCAAGTGCATAGTTCCTTGAAACTGGAGTTGCAGGTAGACAGGGGGGTGAAGAAGGCATTTGGCATGTTGGTCAGTGCATTGGTCAGTGCATTGAATATAGGAATTGAGAGGTCATGTTGCAATTGTACAGGAAACTGGTGAAGCCACTTATAGAATACTACGTTCAATTCTGGTCGCCTTGCTATAAGAAATACATTCTTAAGCTTGAAAGGGTTCAGAAAATATTAAAAAGGATGTTGCCAGAGTCGGAGGGTTTGAGCTATAGGGAGAGGCTTAACAGGCTGGGGCTGTTTTCCCTGGAGTGTAGGAGGCTGAGGTGTGACCTTATAGAGATTTATAGAAATCAAGAGGGGCATGGATAGGATGACTGGTCAAGGACGTTTTCCCAGGGTAGGGGAATCCAAAATTAGAGGGCATAGGTTTAAAGTGAGAGGGAAAAGATTTGACAGGGACCTGACAGGCAACTTTTACACACAGAGGCTGGTGCATGCCAGAGGACGTGTTGCAGGCTGGTACAATTGCAACATTTAAAAGGCATGTGAATGGGTAGATGAATAGGAAGAGATTAGAGGAGTATGGGCCAAATGTTGACAAATGGGACAAGATCAGATTGGGATATCTGGTCAGCATGGTTGAGTTGGACCGAAGGGTCTCTTTCCGTGCTGCATGACTCCATGACTGTATGACTCTATAACAAGACAAAAGAACAATCTAACTCATTTCAGTCAAACAGCCTGTTCCTTGAATTTGGATGTTTATGTCTCACCAGTACTCCCAGAGGAGACCTCTGTTTAAAGGTAAGGTGCTGAATCTAACATTTATCAGAATGATAAATCTAAATCAATCTCGCTATTATTTATATTAATGAATACTAGATTGCCCATAGCAACTTCCATGGTTAGATAACAAACCTTTACTACACATCATATTGCGTGAAATATATCCCTGGGATCACTTAGTGGCCACAGCTTGTAAAACATTATGGCACTTGAATGGAAATGTTGATTTACAACATTCAGTGTTAACAAAGCATAAACAAAAATTGTGACAATGGAAAGTAACATTTGTAGACAGGAATGAATGGTCTAGAATTGGTTTTTAAATCAGAATTAGATTTTAGGTTTAATTGTCACGTGTACTCAAGTATAAAAGTACAGGAGTATGGTGACAAGTTACAATGCCACCACACACGGCACCACGTTAGGTACAAAGTTAGGGGCAGCACGGTGACTCAGTGGTTAGCACTGCTGCCTCACAGCGCCAGGGACTGGGTTCGATTCCAGCCTCAGGCTACTGTCTGTGTGGAGTATGCACATTCTGCCGTAGGTTTCCTCCGGGTGCTCTGGTTTCCTCCCACAATCCAAAGATATGCAGGTTAAGTGAATTGTCCATGCTAAATTGCCCACAGTGTTCAGGGATGTGTAGGTTAGGTGTATTAGTCAGGGGAAATGTAAAGTAAAAGGGTAGGGGAATGGGTCTGGATGGGATACTCTTCGGAGGGTCAGTGTGGACTTGTTGGGCCAAAGGGCCTGTTTCTACACTGCAGGGATTCTATAAAATAAAAGTTCTACCTATTACAAACTTTAGGTACAAAAATAGAGAAATAAAGAAAAAAAGCACCATCATCTCTCTCCTACATTTTTGTCACTAATGCTACTTTAATCCATTGACAACTGACTTAAAATTTTTCACTCATTTACTGCCCTCCCCACCAAGCCCATCCCCAACACCTCCTCCCTCCCTCCTACCCCACCCCCAGTAGATGGTTAAAATTAATAGTACATTCAAAGCTGAGCAAAATCAACAAATGGGAAAATATCACAGCAAGGAACAAAGAACACCTATAGCCATCATTACCTTCACTGTTGTATTTTTCTCATATCGAAAGGCTTTGGTCTGTCCATTTTCCAAATACACCTTGAGAACATTGGGCATGAAAAGTAGTGAGTTACCCTGCGGGAATGATAAAACACAAAATTCTAGGATTATTTATGAAAACAGATAAGCAAAATAACATAATAGACTCCTCATTATCTTTGTTACAAATACTAAAATGAGGGACAGCAGAGAGAGTGTGTGTGTACGCATATATAAAATATATAGGTGTAGATGTATTTGTGCGTATGCATGTGTGTGTGCGTGCACAAATATGTTTCAGTGTATCTTTGTCTGTGTGTGTGTATGCATTTGTGTGTGTTTGCCTGTGTGTTTGTATGTGTCTGTGTTTGTGTGTGTCTGCGTATGTGTGCCTGTGTGGGTGTTGGTATCTGTGCTTGTGTGTGTGTCTGTATCTGTGCCTGTGTGTCTGTATCTATGCATATGTCTGTGCCTGTGTGTGTGTGTGTGTGTACCTGTTTTTGTGTTTGTGCCTAGTGATATGTACAGTTTGCCTCCAATATCCCTCCTGGAGTTTCAGATCCAATCTCTCCAGGTATTCATGAAGTTCTTGCTGTCATTTTATTCCAAAGTTCACTCACACACACACACATCCACAGAAAAGCTCAGTCAATCCTTTGGGATTAAACAATCAAAAAAAAAACCCCATCACAGGAGTTTTCTATGGTTTTGTCCGGAGACCAGGCCAAACAAAGCAACTGGTTTGGAGGGACCACACTGAAGATCAGAAATCGAGGGTGGAGTTGAGGTAGTGTGCTTCTTGTGCCTAAAGTTCCAGATTTCCAGCCTTACTAAGGGCCTTGTGTTAGGTTTAGATTAGATTCCCTACAGTGTGGAAACAGGCTCTTCGGCCCAACCAGTCCACAACGACTCTCCGAAGAGTAACCCACCCAGACTCATCCCTCTCTGACTAATGCACCTAACACAATGGGCAATTTAACATAGCCAATACACCTGACTTGCACATCTTTGTGACTGTGGGAGGAAACCGGAGCACCCAGAGGAACCCCACACAGACACGGGGAGAACATGCAAACTCTACACAGACAATCAACCAAGGCTGGAATCCAACCTGGGACTCTGATGCTATGAGGCAGCAGTGCTAACCGTTGAGCCATCATGCTACCCTAAGTAGAGTTGGTAGATCTAATGAAGGACATACAGTTACTTCAGATTAGTGAAAGAAGGCCTCAAAATGTGGCTAGTTGAAGGGCACTAAATTTTGATCTGGGCATCCAAAAAAGTAGTGGCATAACTGAGAGTTGGCACCATGGTATTTTCCATCCACGAGAACCTTTCCAGAATCCAGGACATTTTGGAATATAATTATTAATGTATCCACTATCCCTGCTGTCACTTCCTTTAAGACTATACGGTATAGGTCATCAGATCCTGGGGACTTGTCTGCCTTTAATCCCAATACTTTGCTCAGAATTTTCTCCCTATTGATGGTGATTGCTACAAATTCTACCTTTTCTATAATCTCTGCATTACCTGTTACCATTGGGATGGTTTCAGTGTCTTCCACTGTGAAAACTGAGGTAAAAAATTGATTTAGAGTCTCCGCCATTTCTGTGCTCCCCACTATTAACTCCTCGACCTCAAAAGGGCCAACATTCATTTTAGCTACTCTCCTTTTTATATACTGATAAAATTATTTGCTGTCTGTTTTTACATTTTGAGCTAGTTTTCTTTCAGAATTAACCTTCATTCTTTTTATTACTTTTGAGTCACCCTTTGCTGGTCTTTAAAAGTTTCCCAATCCTCCAGCCTGCCACTGCCCTTTGCAATATGGCATGCCTTAGTTTTTGCCCTTATGTTATCTTTAACTTCCGTGGTTAGCTATGGATGCATTTATCCCTTTTATATTCTTTTCTTCCTTTCTAAATATATTTTAGTTGGAGGAATTAAGTATCTCCTTTAATGTTCATCAATAGTCCTACATTTTAGTCTTTCCGCCTGGTCCACTAGGGCCAAATCTGTTGATTTCCCTTTGTAATTAGCTTTGTTTAATTCTAGAATACTAGTATGGGACTCAGGTTTCACTAACGCTCGCCACAATCAACATTATTCAGGCCCTCAGGAAGCATAAAGCCAATAAGGCACCTAGTGTTTTATAGAAAAATACAAGTTACCCAGTCCAGAACATACTGGGAGCAAATCAGATTAATTATAATCTGGCTGAACTAGTTAGTGGGCTAAATGCCTGTGGAAGGCACAAACCTGTGTGTGGCCATTGACGATCACTTCCTCAGCAAAGCGTACTTTGACTGGGTTGCTTTTCAATCTGGCTCGCTTTTCTTCAGTAATAAATGATGACTTGGGCCCCTGTATACAAACAGAAACCATGACACTTAAACAACAGCTTTGGCGTTTTGTGTTGACAATGTGTGGCAATTGGGAAAGCCCTGCACTGATGTTCTGAGTTCCAAAAGTTTGATTGTAACCTAAAATACGAACATACAAACAAGGATTAAGACAGTAGGCCTATGAGCCTCCTTCGCTCTTCAATAAAATTACAGCTGTTCTGATTTTATTGCAGGATCCAGGCCCTTCAGCCCAACAAATCCACACCAACCCTCCAAAGAGTAACTCACCCAGACCCATTCCCCAACAGTAACCCCTGACTAATGCACCTAACCTACACACCCCTGAATACGATGGGCAATTTAGCACTAGCAATTCAGCTAACCTACACATCTTTGGACTTTGGGAGAAAACCAGAGCACCAGGAGGAAACCCACGCAGACATTGGGAGATTGTGCAAACTCCACATGGTCACCTGAGGCTGGATTCAAACCCAGGCTCCTGGCCCTGTGAGACAGCACTGCTAACCACTGAGCCATCATGCCTCCTCCTGATTTTAACCTCAACGCTACATTCCTGCATCTCCCTGATAATCTTTCAACTCATCAGTCATCAAGAATCTGTCTATCTCTGCCTTAAAAATATTTAAATATTCTGCATCCACTGCCTCATGAGGAAGGGAATTCTAAAGGCCCACAACCTTTTGAGAGAAAAAGGGTTTCCTCATCTTTGTTTTAAATGGGTGCCCACCTCCATTTTAAAATAATGATCTCCAGTTCTCAGATTCTCCCACAGAGGAAACCTGAATTCTTTCAGCATTCACCCGTTCAAGACCCCTTGAGATCTTAGATGTTTTAGTTAATTCACTTATAACTCTTCAAAACTCCACGGGATACAAGCCCATCCTGTCTAGCCTCTCCATCTAAGGCAATCCACTTATTCCAAGTATTCCTTCTCTGAACTGCTTCCGATGCGTTAACATCCTTCCATAAGTACAGTAACCAATACTTTATACAGTACTCCAGATGTGGTCTCCCCAGTGCCCTGTAAAATTAATGTATAATCTCCCTACTCTTGCAGTTAATTCCCCTTGGAATAAACCATTCAAATTGTGCCACATGACCTTTTGTATCCATCTGAAAGAGGACATGGCATCTCGGTTTAATAATTCAACTCTAAAAGTGTAGTGCTTGCCTCAGTCTTGCACTGAAGCTCATCCAATATCCCCGTAATAGCATGGACTTCTAGCTAGATAGAGAGAGCTGGAGGTCTAGTTGACGGGTGTTGCTCCACTTTAGGATATGCTGAGATTAATGATCAAATCTTCATTTGTATCCTGCATAAAGCCTGGAAACTTCTTTGATTATGTAGCTTGATAACACATCACACAAGACAAATGGCCACTGAAGCATGAATCGAACCCTTCTGACGTGAGCTGGTTGAATTTGTGTCAAACTTGGACCCGTGCACAGTCTCATCAAGCCCCATCAAATGTTAATTGAACATAAAGCACCATCCTGCTCTGAGTCAGGTGGCTTTCTGCAAGCTTACTTCAAGACATCTAGTTCTCTTAATGCTAATGAAACAGGGTCAATTGAAGTTTTCAAGACTAAGCTTGACAGATTTTTGTTGAAATACTCAGCGACAGTGAGTAGACAGAGATGAGGTACAGCTGACTGAAGGAACAGGCCAAATAGCCTGCTCCTGTTCCCGTGTCCAAGATCAAGTGCTCGCTGTAGATGTCAGCATCCATCCCAGCTATAGATCCGTTATATCTGAGCTGAGAGGAATATCATGTCATTCAAACTGCCATTGCAAATGCCAGACTAAAGTATTTGGGAATGAATCTGAATCACGTCAAGTGAATCTCTTCTGGACTGCAACGAGTTGTGAATAAACCCATAGAATCCCGACAGTGTAGAAACAGGTCATTTGGCCCAACAGGTCCACACCGACCCTCCGAAGAGTATCCCACCCAGACCCATTCCCCTACCATATAACTCTACATTTCCCCTGACTAATGCACTTAACCCACACATCCCTGAACACTATGGGCAATTTAGTAATTTAATATGGAAACTTCACACAGACAGTCGCCCGAGGCTGGAATCGAACCGATGACCATGAGTAGCATTGGAAAGCTCTGCTTTTTAAAGTCGAAAGGTTGTACTTACTGAGGTATTTCGCAGTACAGTCACTGTAACAGTGTTACCACATTCCCTGCAATAAACAATTTGACAAATATTAAAGCAATATGGGTCCAGTGCAGAAAAAAAAGGACGCTTGACTAAAACCTGCAAAATTAAGCTCCTGGCACAGAATATTATTTTCTGGGATTACAGGAGATCACAGGCTTGAACTTAACAGCAACACATAAGTCTCATAAGAGTTGAACAGCGTGGAACCAGACCCTTTTGTCCAACTTGTCCTCACTGACCAGACATCCCAATCTGATCTAGTCCGTCTATCTCACTCAGATTGTAGTTCAATGTTAAAAATAAAATTGCCACTATCTTACAAGACCCATGGGACTGCTCTCTCATTTGAGAAAGAGACGTGACTGGTGAATTAGAATTAGGTTCATTGTCACGTGTACTCAAGTTACAAAAGTACTGGAGTGCAGTGAAAAGTGTACAATGTCACCAATACACAGTGCCATCATAGGTACAAAATACCTAGGTATAAATCTCAGGTATAAAATTAGAGAAAATAAAGAAAGAAGTTACAGAACATGACAGATATACACAGTATAAGTTATGAAAATAAGAAATAAAGAAATAAAAAGATTCACATTGCAATCTTTCTATTGTTGGGGGGTGGGGGTTCAGAACTAGAGGGCATAGGTTTAGGGTGAGAGGGGAAAGATATAAGAGGCAACGTTTCACGCAGAGGGTGGTGCATGTATGAATAAGCTGCCAGAGGAAGTGGTGGAGGCTGGTACAATTACAACATTTAAAAGGCATCTGGATGGGTATATGAATAGGAAGGGTTTAGAGAGATATTGGGCTAAGCGCTGGCAAATGGTACTAGATTAGGTTAGGATATCTGATCAGCATGGATGAGTTGGACAGAAGGGTCTGTTTCTGTGCTGTACATCTCCATGACTCTCTGACTCTATTAGGGCTTTCTGTAATGGTAGTGGTTTAACTTGAACCTTAGACAAGGGGAAAGGTTGAGAAGGAGAGTCCTTCATGGTAACCAATGTCTATACAAAGACATTCAGCAACAGAAACATTTCTGGTAAACTATAGCACTAAAGCTCCAGTGTAAGTCCAGAGTTCAGATACAAAGGGCAAAGATGTCTTCCTATAAGCAGTCTCCCACAACCCAGATTAAAGCAGAGTGAAGTCTAATGAAGACATCAGCCTTACACATTCTGGATTTGATCCTGAACACATTAGAGATTGAAATACATCCAAAGGAGTACAAGTCATAACTCAGACCATACTTAGTTTTACATATTTGGTTCTTACAAACCCTGCCTCCAATGTTTGGCATGTATTTAAATTGGGATTGCAGTGAGGTTTTCTACACAAGTGGGAACTCCATTCTATATATTCTGCTAAACAGTTCTTAAGATCCAGCCAGACAACGCTGTTTAAGCCCAAGACCCTTGATAACACCTTTAACAGGAAGCAAATCAAATTCAGTAAAGTTACTGAGAGATTCTTTTGTAATGATCCCCACCTTAGCACTGAATCCTAGAGCTGCAAGCATTGGACAGGAGAAATATATTCCAACAAAAGAGGCTCTGGGTTTGACAAATGCACACGCTACATACATCTTGCTTTGGTTTATCATTTATGAACAATCTTTAACTTAAAATGCTTTCTTTAACTGCATTTCTGATAGAATACACTGAATTGTATATAGTGGGACTATGGATACAATGGAGAATTCATCTTAGGTAAGCAAGCAAGAACTCAACTGTGTGGATAATAGAGTGTTCAACTGCGTGTATTTATGGAGAAATTGGCTGTACGTGTAATGGGGTACTGGTTGTTTGTGTAGGGTACACAACAGAGCATTCAATAGTACTTGAAATGGAGTTCTTGATTGTGTGTATATGGAGTATTTGACTATATGTATATTCAAGTATTTGACTGTATGTATAACCTGACAGTGCACATATCAAAGAAGGAGAAAGTGAGGACTGCAGAAGCTGGAGATCAGAGTCGAGAGTGTGGTGCTGGAAAAGCACAGCAGGTCAGGCAGCATCCGAGGAGCAGGGGAGTTGACGTTTCGGGAAAAAACCCTTCATCAGGAATAAAGGGTTTCTGATGAAGGGCTTTTGCCTGAAATGTCGATTCTCCTGCTCCTCAAATGCTGCTTGACCTGCTGTGCTTTTCCAGCATCACACTCTTGACGCATATCAAAGCATTCAATTGTGCATACAAGTTTGTCTTTGTATTTGAATTTTCAAATGTGTTTAAAATGGGGTATTCAATTGTGTTTGCATGTAATAGAGAACTAGGCAAGGTGTGTAACGGAATATTCAACCTTGTGTGTGAAAAAATACTCAACTGTCTGTGTAATGGAATTTTCGATTGAAATGTCGACTGTGCGTGCAGCAGAATATTTGTCTCTGTGAGTAATTGAGAACTCAACTGTTTGTGTAATTCAATATATGTAATGGTTTATATTATAGAACACTATTGTGCAAGATGTCTGGGTGAGCTGCTGTAGAACTAAGGAGACATATGACACTCAATTAAATCTTGTTGGTGATCTCCCTTTAGAACTGCAAACAATTTTCTACACTTTAGCTTTGTTTTATTTTCTGAGTTTGCCACCAACAACTTGCATTTATATAGCACTTTGAATGTCATAAAACTTCATAATTCAAACTTCATAGCAAGTTCATCTATTAAAAAACTTAAAGGTTCTCAAATAAGGTCATAGAGATGTACAGCACAAAAACAGACCCTTCAGTCCAACGTATCCATGCCGAACAGATATCCTAAATTAATCTAGTCCCATTTGCCAGCATTTGGCCCACATCCCTCTCAACCCTTCCTATTCAGATGTCTTTTAAATGTTGCAATTGTACCAGCCTCCATCACTTCCTCTGGCAGCTCATTCCATACATGCAGCACCCTCTGCGTGTAAAGGTTGCCCCTTAGGATCCTTTTATATCTTTCCCCTCTCACCCTAAACCTATGCCCTCTGGTTCTGGACTCCCCCACCCCAGGGAAAAGCCATTGGCTATTTACCCTAGCAATGCCTCTCATGATTTTATAAACATCTATAAGGTCACTCCTCAGCCTCCGATGCTCCAGAGAAAACAGCCCCAGCCTGTTCAGCCTCTCCCCATTGCTCAAATCCTCCAACCCTGGCAACATCCTTGTGAATCTTTTCTGAAACCTTTCAAGTTTCACAACATCTTTCCGACAGGAAGGAGACGAGAATTGCACATAATATTCCAAAAGTGGCTTAACCAATGTCCTGTACAGCCACAACATGGCATCCCAACTCCTATGTTCAATGCATTGACCAATAAAGGAAACCATGACATCTTCTTCACTATCCTGTCTACCTGCGACTCTGGTCATTAATGATTAGCTGGTGGTAACTATTAAAACTTTACATTCAGTGAATGCGCTAAAAGGGTCCTCACCTAATAATGTTATCGATATGTTCCTGGGAAATTGTATCCAGAGGCATGTTGTTAATTTGTAAAATCTGGTCTCCTGGGAATAGCTTTCCCTCTCCAGGACCACCTAAGAAGCAAAATGAAGTCAGCATATTTTTGAATGGAGCATTAGTTGTCCCTCACAGAAAGAGGAGAAAAAGCTGAAAGTACATGGGAAGCTCATTAGCAAATGCAAAGGATTAAAAAAAACACACAGATAATTAATCATACTTTTTTTTACAACTGCACGTCTTGCTGCCTGAAGCTTCTCTCATCTCAATGAAAAGGGAATGATGCATTTCTCAGATTGTGGAGAGAGAGAGAGAGAGAAGTGGATTGTACCTGTTTGTGACTTTCTTATACAGAACCAGGGAACACAGATAATGTCAATGGGACTAAGGGTTCTTGTGTGTGTTGAATAATTGCAGCATAGAACCAGAGGACCAGCATGCTAGAAATTATAAGGAAATTGATATTGGACCAAGGACAGGAGCTCACCAAAATAACCAAAGCAAATCTGCCTGTGTGGAGCTTCTACGTTCCCCCTCCATGTCTATGTGGGTTTCCTTCGGGTGCTCCGGTTTCCTGCCAGTCCAAAGATATGCAGGTTAGGTGGATTGGCTGTGCTAAATTGCCCTATTATGTGTAGGCTAGATGGGTTAACTGTGGTAAATGTGGAGTTAAGGAGATTGGGTGAGATGCTGTTCAGAGGGTTAGTGCAGACTCAATGGGCCGAATAGCCTACACTGTAGGGATTCAATGGTGATTCTATGAAAATAATGAACAAGTTAAAGGCATGAAAGTGTGACAAATCGCCCAGAGCAGAAGATTCCATGCCAGAGTTCTAAGGGAGAATTGGTGCAGACAATGCATATGCCCTGACTGTAACCTGTCAAAGCTGAGGAACTGGTCCCATAGACTGAAAAATTATTCATGTCACTCCAACAGTTGAGAAAGGGAGAAGAACTGCATCAGAGGTCAGATCAGTTTTCCTTCGTGTGAATCCAAGGAAAGTGATGGGACCACATGGAGTACCAGGCCGTGCACTCAGAGCATGCGCAGATCAACTGGCAGAGGTCTTCTCGGACATCTTCAACCTCTCCCTGCAGCAGGCCACTGTCCCTACCCTTTTCAAGAGGGTCAACATCATCCCTGTGTCTCAGAAGGCTCATGCTGCGTGTCTCAATGACTACCACCCAGTGGCCCGAACATCAATAGTCATGAAGTGCTTTGAAAAGCTGGTCATGGCATTACTCAACTCCAGCCTCCCCACTACTCTTGACCCACTCCAATTTGCCTATCAGACCAACAGATCCATGTCAGATGCCATATCACTTGCCCTTCACTCCTCCCTAGATCGTCTGGACACCAAGAACAGCTACGTAAGAATCCTACTCATTGACTACAGTTCAGCCTTCAACACTATTATCCCCTTGAGACTGATTACTAAATTTAGTGATCTCAGACTAAGCCCCACTCTCTGCAACTGGATCCTCAGTTTCCTGACCCACAGGCCACAATTAGTGAAGACTGGGGACAATATTTCATCCTCACTAACACTCAACACTGGAGCCCCCCCAAGGGCGTTTACTCATCCCCCTACTATACTCACTGTATACCCATGACTGCGTCGCCAAATACCAGACTAATGCCATTTACAAGTTCGCTGATGACACCACCATAGTCAGTCGAATTTCAGATGGTGACGAAACAGACTACAGACGGGAAATGGAAGACCTGAAAAAATGGTGCACTGAGAACAACCTAGCTCTCAATGTCGGCAAAACCAAGGAACTCATTATTGACTTTCGGCGGGATATTACTCATGCCCCCCTGCACATTAACAGCACAGAGGTGGTACGACTGGAGAGTGTCAAGCTCTTCAGAATGGTCATCCATAACAAGCTTTCTTGGTCTCTTCATGTGGATGCACTGATTACAAAGGCCCAACAATGTCTCTTCTTCCTCAGGCAGCTGAGGAAATTTGGCATGACGGTGAATACCCTTGTTAAATTTTATAGGTGCGCCATTGACAGCATTCTGTCTGGATGTATCACTGCTGTACCAAACAAGATTTGGGGATGGTTATAGAGAGTGGTGAACTTGGCCCGGACAATCACAAAGGCCAACCTCCCATCTATAGAATCCATCTACCAGGCCCGCTGTCAAGAAAAGGCCACCAGCATTCTTAAAGATCCATCCCACCCTGTCAATGTTTTTCTACAACCTCTACACTCGGGGAGAAGGTACAGAAGCCTGAACACATGGACCAGCCGGTTTCATAACAGTTTCTACCCTACTGTTGTTAGAATACTGAATGAACTCACAAACTCTTAACATTCGCCTGTACCTGTGTTTTTGTTTTTGCCGCTGTTTACCTATTATTTACTTATCTGTGCTACTGAACTATGTGATCTGCCTGTATTGCTCGCAAGACAAAGCTTTCCACTGTGCCTTGGTACACGTGACAATAAATTAAATTAAATTAAATTCAGAAGCCTGGTGAATTATAGCCCAATTAACCTCACATCTTGCATTGGCAAATATCTAGGCCTATCATTAAGGACAGAGTGGCTGAAGATGTAGCTAATTTTCAGCCGATCAGAGACAGTAGTAAAGGCCCTACAAATCTCTATGAACTTTTTAAAATACGTGAGGAGAGAACCTCTGGGTCCTAATGTCCACTGGTCATATCTTACCCTTTGGAAAAAATCCAGCAATGCGATGATAAGCCACTTTTATGAACTTATTGTGGGGTGGGTTCTTGAGGAAGGGGTCTCAGGAGGAGTTGGAGGCTTGAATTGGGGTGCGGATTTGAGGCCATTCCCTTGCCCCCATCCCTGCCCCCATTGTCCCTAGTTGGATAAAATGCAGGCTCTATTCCTAAACCTAGTTTGCAAGTTGTCATGGTTTCTCAGTTCGGAAATTAGGCACCTTTGTTGTCCACCAGGGGGCAGATAATTTGGAAGGTGACGGGTTAAGGCCCTAATTGACCATTTTGGTGGAAGTCAAGAAGGCCGTCTATGGATCATTTTAATTAATTACCGAGGTGGCAGGAAGACAGGGAGGGGCCAAGCCCATTATATCACCTTCGGGGAAGAGAAAATTCCACTGTAAGTACTGTCACCATGGCAAAGCTGACAAAGTGTTGTCAGAGGATTGTGTGGGAGGAAGAGTGAGATGAGTCAGGGTTAATGCTGGAGGTGTTGAGATGGACTGTATCAGTTAAAAGCCCTGCCCCTATCAGACCCTCAGACCCTCTTGAAAACACTTCAGGCCTTCCCTCAGTTAGATTAGATTACTTACAGTGTGGAAACAGGCCCAACAAGTCCACACCGACCCGCTGAAGCGCAACCCACCCATTCCCCTACATTTACCTCTTTCCACTATGGGCAATTTAGCATGGCCAATTCACCTAACCTGCACATTTTTGGACTGTGGGAGGAAACCGGAGCACCTGGAGGAAACCGGAGCACCTGGAGGAAACCCACGCAGACACATGGAGAATATACAAACTCCACACAGAGGCGGGAATTGAACCTGTGTCTCTGGCGCTGTGAGGCAGCAGTGCTATCTGCTGTGCCACCGTGCCGCCCACATTGGAACCTCCCATTCCCAGTTATTTACCTGCAGTGACAGACCTCACACATACTGGTGAATCTTCTGAGACCATAAAGCCGTAGTCCAGGAGTGGATCTTTGATAATCTTCACTGTCACCTTCAAAGGGCTGCTCAGCTGGTTTGTGTTAGCAGCTGCTCCATCGGCTGGACCTCGATTTCTTCAATCACAAACAAAGCAAGGGTCGTATTTGTCAATCATTGTCAGTATCTTATTATTTTCCATATTATTTTCCATATTATTTAATCCACCTCGCACCCATCCTCACCACACCCCTTCAATCCCCCATCCCCCACCCCCAGCCTGGACTCTGTCAGGTTCCTGCAAAATTCTCACTCGTAACCTCTCCTCATCGCATTGGCTTTCTGAGAGATAGGTCATTGTAAAAGGGATTTCCTCTGCTTCTCTGTATCCACCTCAAAACTGACACACACCATCCTCTAGGACAAGAGGGACCTGCCAAATCCAGGGTGAAAAATTCCAGCAAGCTGTTTCGAGAATGTCAAAGGATCAGAAGATTCTTGGTGAGTTAATAGAATCAAAGACAGAGGCTAAGAGTCACAGAACGGCTGCCCTGTCCAAACTGCAGCAAATTGGTTAGGATGAGATCAAAATGCAGTTAGTGAATAAAACCAGGAAATTTTCAGCAAGTTTGGCAGCATCTGTGGAGAAATATTTAGGTTAGTGAGGTGAATGATCAGTCCATGGTCTAGAATGGCGGAACAGGCTCAAGGGCTGAATGGTCTGCTCAGGCTCCAATATGCCTTCATCAGAAGTGAATAAAGTCAGGGTGCGATTTCCCCTCCCTGGAGATTGTGAGGAAAAGGCAAATATTTGGTTGAGTTCACCCGGAGGTGTACTCAGTCCCTTTCTCACCACCTCCACTCCGGGCAGGAAAATCCATGGTGGACATCCTCAGCCCGCCAACAAGTGAAGCTTTTGAATCATCGGCTAATGGGCACTTTAAGGCTTAAGCCACTCATTGGCCTGAATACCCTCTCTCCCAGCTAGTGGGAACAGGGCGTGTTTTCTTCACAGGGAACCTCCACTTGCCTCAATCTGGGGCTAATTGGGACAGGGAGAGGTTGCTCACCCCATCCCCAAAATACCCACTTACTTACCCATTGGTGAAGCTGGTCATGGTGTACCACTTGTGCTTCCAACCATACTCCCTGAGCCTACAAATCTCTGATTGGCCAGTTACCTCTGGGTGGGTGGTGGACAAGGCAAGGATTCAGTGAGCAGGCTCCTGATTGGACAAAGGAGAAGCCCTTAAGTACCAAATTGATGCTCAATACAATGAGCCTTCATGCTGGGGTGATAGAGGGGGCTAGTAGGTTAATGCCCCATGAAGTCACCTATGCCTGCACTTAGCACTCACCACATTAAATCCTAGCCTTAGGGATGTACCAGGTTTTAAGCAAATGCAAGGGTAGAGAGTGGAAAGAAAAACCATGGGATCGTCTGTGATGAGATTGAAGACTGGACAATAACAAAAGGGGTAATGGTGTTAGGCAAATGAAGTCAGAATGGAACAAATCAAGGAGCAAAACATGAATGTGGAGGAGGGATACACAATGACAACAGAGTCACTGCCACAAGATTGGCTGTTTTCCCTGGAGGCTGAGGGGTGACCTTACAGAGGTTTATAAAACCGTGAGGGTAAATAGATAAAGACTTTTCCATGGGGTGGGGGAGTCCAAAACTAGAGGGCATAGGTTTAAGATGATAGGGGAAAGATTTAAAAGGGTCCTAAGGGGCACCTTTTTCACACAAAGGGTGGTGTGTGTATGGAATGAGTTGCCAGAGGAAGCGGTGGACTTTGGCACAATTACAACATTGAAAAAGATCTGGATGGGTATATGAACAGGAAGGGTTTAGTGGGCCAAAGGCTGGCAAATGGGACTAAATTAGGTTATCTGGTCCTCATGGACGAGTTGGACTGAATAGTCTGTTTTCGTGTTGCCCTGACTCTATAAATGATTCAGAGATCTGAATTATTGGGTTAGACATCAAATGGCCATGGGATTTTGATCCAGTGCTGGGAAACTTTGAAAATTACAGTCCCAGATATTACCTTGGAATGCCATCTTCTGGGACAGTTGTGAATTTGAAAGGCTTAGTTTTAATTTTAAAAGTTTGAGTGAATTCTCCCACCCTGATGTCATGAGAGTAATGACAAGTGTGGTGACAAAATAAAGGTGAGAAAGAAAAAAGTCTAGATTTGCATCATTGCAAAAGAAGGTCTTGATTTGCCACGAAGCTTAGAAAGGTGAGTTCGAAGAGGTGACGACCTTATTTCAGTGCATTTGCAGTTCATTAAAAGCCCAATTCGGCCTACTTACATCGCTTTTCCAAAACACCTCTCCTCTACCACGAAATGTAGACAGTGAAAATTCCCAACAGAAAGGTCAGAGCCATACTAATTAACTGTTTCAATATAGTAGTATTCCATAAACACACCTTTTGGCAAAAAGGCAAATTCAGAAAACAGATTTTGACTCACATGTAATCCGGCAACCTATGAAGAGAACCGCTAGCTTTTGGCTATAATCAAGAGAGGGGAAAAATAGGTTCCACTTTTTCTACCTCACAATAGCAACTGATGCTGAATCTCAAAACTAAAAAACTAAAAACTAGAAATCCTGATATGTGAGAGCTGGCCACACCTATCAGGCTGCATCTATTATTCTAACTTTAAAAAAAAACAAGGCCTCCCAAGTTGTTTACTTTCTAGGCTCTCACTAGCCATTTCAGCACCTCTGCCTTAAAACTTTGCTTAATCGTAACCAGGACAAAACAAACTTCCTATAGCCACAGCATTGTCACAAGAGGTCATCAGGTGTCCCCAGTGAGTGAGCTAGAAATGCAGAAAGGGTTAGCAGTTTGGGAGGATGAGGTGATGCTGTGAGCCCTTGGGTGGGACACGATGCATTCAAGTAGTTCATGAGTCTTGGGAAAGGCATGTGCCCGTATCCTGAGTAAGAGGTAACAGAGAGAAGATGGTGGCACTTGATCTTGCAGAGTGCAGAAAATCTTTTCACTCTGTGCACAGCACTGACCCACACTGCTCTTTATGCCAGGGTTGGTTGGCTTTGTTATGGTGTTCCCCTTTGGGGGATGGGGGAGGTGAGCAAGGATAAGGATTCCCATCCTCTCCACCAGACAGCCCAGCAGTACCTTCAGATCTCTGTCCTGAAAAGAGTTTGTCTTTCCCCTTGAGACCGTTTTCAGATCGAGCCCCTGCAGTGTGAGAGATCAATGCTGATTGGGAGAGTCTGAAGTAGTGGCAGCTGGGCTTTTGGGGCAGGGGTGGGTGGTACAAGGAAACCAAGAGAAGATCTTACCTGGGGCACAGGATACACGATTTCATGAGAAATGCAGCCAACATCTCAGGAGTATAATTAGTGAAGAGAAAAGTAGAAGACAGTGTGAGAAAATTGATTGTGGGCCACTGTGAAGCTCACTGGCCGTCACACTTTCAGGAGAAATCGGAGAATTCAGCTCAACATCACTGTATTAGAAAGTACAGGATGTTCAAAGGATGTTCATGACAAAAAGTTTGGAAAAAAGCAATAGATCATTTCAAATCAGTGAGATTTTTCAAACAAGCACAAAGGAAGTCTCCTTGCTGGGTGTGAATCTGATTAGAATGTTTTTGTTTTGTTGGTGGGCAACAAGATTCCGTGCGCTGAAGTGTTCCATGCAGACCCCAACTGGAAGGCCTACCAGAGGTTACCATAGCAACACCCCTCTGCAGGTCAGGGTAAGCAGCAGAGATGGCCTGCTCTACCACTTATTAAAAATGTGGATTATAAACAGGGGACGTAGCCAGGCCACCACAGGGGGTGGAAGGAGCAAGCCTTCTACACTGTGCCCTATCTCCAGCCCTCTCCCTGTAACCACACACTACACCCAGCACAAACACACACAAACACCGCCAGCCCAGAACACATGGGAGCAGACTGGAACATCTCACTGTCAACTCTGGAATCGGGTATTAAAGATTCTTCAGCTCTGAGTGAGAGCCAGTCAGACTATCATGATGCCCATATTAAGAAGCTAGAACTGTATCTAACCTTTCAAATGTTTCGTACATTGTGAACACCCCCAATCAGTTCTTTGAAAATACCTGAGCTATGTTTGTGGAACAGCCCCCTTCTCTTAACCATCCTGCAATGGGATTTAAGAGTACATTTTACTATTTAGTATTTCTATTTCAAAAGGAATGTACATCAGGCAAAGGTCAGGAGGCCTGACTTAGAGCCTACAGGACTACTGTCCAATGTCTAAGTTACAGCATTCTCTTAATTGTACAGAGATGTGAGCTGGTGATCTGTGGGTGAAAATTACTTCTTAAATTGCACAACAATTTTTCATGAAACAGTCTGGATTGGAACAAAGATGCAGCTGAAAGGAGTAGGGTATTTATGTTACATTAAATTTAATCTGACTTCAGGCTATCAGAAATCCGGTACTTCCAGACAAGGTGATTGACATGATCTCGTGCAGATAAATAATTCATAAAGGCTTTTAACGATGTAGCAATTGTGGCTCTTTGTTATATTATAGACAAGGGAAAATCAAAACTCTCAACAACTGAAAGTGCTTTGTGCTTTTGAAAAGGGTCATTCTGTTTTGTCTGTGAGATTTTATTTACAAAAACGATAATGCTTTTGGTGACAAAATGTAGTTTTATAAATTCAACGCTGAATCGCTTTACAGTACAGGGGCATGTAATGCCATAATTGAGAGAAATCAGCAAGGTAAAGGCTATGTTGTAAATGTAATATCCACGTTAATTTGCTGAGGCAGGTTCTGAGAATAGAAACCAGGATTTTATAAACCTCACGGAGGTGGACCAGGAGGTAGAAGAGCTGGTGAAATGATGAGTGGCCATGTGATTGGCTGTTTGATGTGATACGGCCAAAAGGACTTCGGGTTTTTGAAAAGATTCGTAGGGTTATGGATTTGGTCATAGATTCATTCGCTGAACTGGTGTGGTTTTCTGCAGATATTTTGTCACCTTGCTAGGTGACATCAGTGTGTCTTCGATAAAGTGCTGGCGGTCTGTCCTGCCTGGTATTTATGTGTCTCTGCTTTTTGGTACTTCCAGTTCTGTATCTGAATGGTTTGTATATCAGATCCTGTTCAATATGTTTATTGATTGAGTTTCAGTTGGAGTGACAGGGTTTAAGGAATTCTCTTGTGTGTCTCTATTTTGCCTGTGCTGGGATGGTTACATTGTCCCAGTTGAATTTGTGTCCTTCATTGTCTGTGTGGGTGGAAATCAGAGAGTACTGGTTGTGTCTGGCAGTGGGGAGCTGATGCTCATGCATTCATATAGTCAACTTTTCTTCCTGTTTGTCCTATGTACTGTTTTTCACAGGCCTTGCAGGGTATCTTGTAGATTATGTCCATCCTGTTGGATGGGGGTGTCGGGTCTTTAACTTTTGTGAGGAGTTGGTGAAAAGTGTTTACCGGTTTGTGGGCCACTAAGATTCCTAGGGGTCTGAGTAGTCAGGTAGTCATTTCAAAAAGGTTTTTTCCCAGTGGAGGGAACGGATGCAGAGACTGTCCACCGGGGGGGGGAAACGTGCTTTTTTTATTCATTTCTGGGACATGGATGTCACTGGCTGGCTTACATTTATTGCCTGTCCCTAGTTGCCCTTGAGAAGGTGGGCAGGAAGATACCTTCTTGAACCGTTGCAGTCCATGTGCTGTGGGTAGACCCACAATGCCCTCACGGAGGGAATTTCAGGATTCTGACCCAGCATAGTGAAGGAACGGCGATATATTTCCAGGTCAGGATGGTGAGTGGCTTGGAGGAGGACTTCCCATGTATCTGCTGCTCTTGTCCTTCTGAGTGGAAATGATCATAGGGTTGGAAGGTGCTGTCTGAGGATCGTCGGTGAATTGCTGCAGTGCATAATGGAAATAGTACACACTGCTGTCAGTGATGGAGGGAGTGGATGTTTGGTTGCAAAAACATAATTGAAGCCCCAATTAGGGGTCATTTTGCTGGTGGTGAGGCAATCGCCCCCGATGCAGGGGGAAAGCCAGTGAAATGGTGGCAGCATCTCAACAACAGCTCAACATTCAGGACTGATAGCTCAGGGAAGGAGCTGCAAGCAGTTCCAGCAGCTGCAATGATCGTCTTGCAAGGGTTGCACCTCCAACTCTCAGCTCCTGATTTTATCTATTTTTTCAAACTTCCCTGGCTGAGCTCCCAAGGTCTTGTACCTCAGCAGCACCCACCTCTCTCTCTCTCTCTCTCTCTCATTGAGATTATTAAGCTCTTTGACTGGGCCAGCACCATCAGCTTCCCTCATTGATAGTGGGCCTGCGGGCAACTCGTAACGAAAAGCCAAATGAGTATCTAACTAATGGAATCAAGGTCCATCTTACAACTCCTTTCATCGTGCATCAAACATCAGGTGGTATAGATACGCCTACAAGAACAAGTCCCACATGATGATTCACGGCTTTCTATTGAGCTCACTGCCCCCGTCACATCAGGTTGCATCTTCTAGCATTCTTTAAATGTCATTCCCCTCAGTCAATCTGCACAATCCATCAGCAAGGTCCACTCCATGCTGCTTGTCTCCCTTCCCTATTGCTCCAAAAGTCTCAACAGTTCTACTCCCTCACTTCAAACAGAAAAATTGATTCCTACCAACGCCTCGACACCGCAGTATCAACCTTGCCTTTCTCTTCCAGCCCCTTTACGGTGCCAAGGTGTGAAGACTATCATTGCATTTTTAATGGGTTTTGGTTTGGGTTTCTTTTTCCACTAGAAGTTGCAACTTGATACAGCAGGGAGTGGTGACCAGAAGGCCGTAAGATACAGGAGCAGATTTAGGCCATTCAGCCCACTGAGTCTGCACTGCCACTCAATCATGGCTGATATATTTCTCAACCCCATTCTCCTGCCTTCTCCCCAGAATCCTTGATCTCCTTCCCAATCATGAAACTATTTATCTCTTTCTTAAAGACACACAATGATTTAGCTTCCACAGTCTTCTGTAGCAGTGAGTTCCCCAGATTCACCACTCTCTGGCTGAAGAAATTCCTCTTCATCTCAGTTCTAAAGGGTCATCCTTTCACTCTGAAACTGTGCCCTTAGGTCTTCGTCTCTCCTACTGGTGGAAACATCTTCTCCACATCCACTTTATCCAGGCCTCTCAGTACTCTGTAAATTTCAATCAGATCCCCCTCCCTCATTCTTCTAAATTCCATCAAGTATAGGCCCAGAGCCCTCAACCACTCACCACACAACAAGCCTTTATCCCTGGGATCATTCTTGTAAACAACCTCTGGCTCCCCCTCCAACGCCAGCATATTCTTCCTTAGATATGAGGCTCAAAACCGCTCCTAAAATTCCAAACACAGTCTGACCAGAGCCTCATAGAGTATCATCTCTGCTCTTACAGTCTCAAGCCTGCTCTGCCATTCAATAGGATCACGGCTTATCGGACATTCTTCATGTTCCACTTTCTAGCTCTTTTCCTGTAACCCTTGATTCCCCAACTGATCAAGAATCTAGCTGTCTTAGCCTTAAGTACACAGAAGGACTCTGCTCCAAATAGCTCACTGTGCAAGAAGTTCCAAAGACTCACAAACTCCTGAAAGAAGAAATTACTCCTCATCTCAGTCTTAAATTAGTGCCTTTAATTCTGAGACTATGCCCTTTGCCCATAGATTTTCCCATGAGGGGAAACATCCTCTCTGCATTTAAATGTTTTAAATTCCTGGGAGTAGAGTACCAACCTGTTTAACTATGGTTTGTAAGATAATCCACCCATTTCAGGGATCCTAGTGAACCCAGGAGAGCTTGATAGAAAGTTGAGAAGATTGTGGATTTGTTCTTGTAACTGTATCCACCTAGTAGACGTTTGGGGCACAGCAAAAGATCACATGGGCTTGTCTCTGGATTGACGTTAAATATAATCACCACTATCCCTACTCAGGACTTTTTGTCACACCTCAGGTTAAAGGAGACATCTCAGAACACAACTGAGGAAGTCAATCTGGGTGTTCCCCAACAGGAAACCCTGGATGAATCAGGACATTCAGAACCTGATAAAAACCAGGCGTGAGGCCTTCAGATCAGGAGACCCACTCAAATACAAGGAATCCAAGTATGACCTCCGCAGAGCTATTAAGACAGGACCATTACCAATCCAAACTAGAGACCCAGACAGACACCTGGAGACTATGGTAAGGACTGATTGACATCACAGGTTCTAAAAAGAGTCAGTGCAAGATAGCTGACAATGATACATCCCTCCCAGATCATCTCAACACCTTCTATGCTCGCTTTGAGCAGAATTTCGGCGGAGAGGTAACACCTAATCTGACAAGTCCTGATGACAGTCACTGCATCAGAGGTCAGATCAGTTTTCCTTCACGTGAATCCAAGGAAAGTGATGGGACCAGACAGAGTACCAGGCCCTGCACTCAGAGCATGCGCAGATCAACTTGCAGAGGTCTTCTCGGACATCTTTAACCTCTCCCTGCAGCAGGCCACTGTCCCTGCCTGTTTCAAGAGGGCCAACATCATCCCTGTGTCTAAGAAGGCTCATGCAGCATGTCTCAATGACCACCGCCCAGTGGCCCTAACCTTTGTGGTCATGAAGTGCTTTGAAAGGCTGGTCATGGCATTAATTAAATCCAGGCTCCCCACTACTCTTGACCCACTCCAATTTGCCTATCGGACCAACAGATCCATGTCAGATGCCATATCACTTTCCCTTCACTCCTCCCGAGAACATCTTGACACCAAGAACAGCTACGTAAGAATCCTATTCATTGACTACAGTTCAGCCTTCAACACTATTATCCCCTTGAGACTGATTACTAAATTTAGTGATCTCAGATTAAGCCCTACTCTCTGCAATTGGAGCCTCGGTTTTGTGACCCACAGGCCACAATCTGTAAAGATTGGGGACAATATTTCATCCTCACTAACACTCAACACTGGAGCCCCCCAGGGGTGCGTACTCAACCCCCTATTATACTCACTGTATACCCATGACTGCGTCGCCAAATACCAGACTAATGCCATTTACAAGTTCGCTGATGATACCATCATAGTCAGTCAAATCTCAGATGGTGACGAAACAGACTACAGATGGGAAGTGGAAGACCTGGAAAAATGGTGCACTGAAAACAACCTAGCTCTCAATGTCGGCAAAACCAAGGAACTCATTATTGACTTTCAGCGGGATATTACTCATGCCCCCCTGCACATTAACAGCACAGAGGTGGAACGACTGGAGAGTGTCAAGCTTGTGGGAGTGGTCATCCACAACAAGCTTTCTCGGACTCTTCATGTGGACGCACAGGTTACAAAGGTCCAACAACGTCTCTTCTTCCTCAGGCAGCTGAGGAAATTTGGCATGACGGCGAATACCCTTGCCAACTTTTATAGGAGCGCCATCAAGAGCATTCTGTCTGGATGTATCACTATCTGGTATGGCAACAGTACCATTCAAGATCGGAGACGGTTACAGAGAGTGGTGAACTGGGCCCGGACAATCACAAAGGCCAACCTCTCAGCTATAGAATCCATCTACCAGGCCCGCTGTCAAGGAAAGGCGACAGCTTTCTCAAAGATCTATCCCACCCTGGCAATGTTTTTCTACAACCTCTACCATCAGGGAGAAGATACAGAAGCCTGAACAAATGCACCAGCCAGTTTTGGAACCGTTTCTGTCCTACTGTTGTTAGAATACTGAATGGACTCTCAAACTCTCAACATTTGCCTGTCCCTGTGTTTTTGTTTTTGCCGCTGTTTACCTATTATTTACTTACCTATGCTACCTAACTCTGTGATCTGCCTGGATTGCTCGCAAGACAAAGCTCTTCACTGTGCCTCGGTACACGTGACAATAAATTAAATTCAATTCAATTCAATAACTCTCTTTTAAAGAGCCACATTCATAGCATTTGCTTCAAATGAGTCCGGACTGTTCTGTTCACCAGAAGAATTATGAATAGAACTGAACCGTGCAATGATGGGTGAAAATCCCTACTCCTGACATTAAGATGGAGGGAAGGTTATTGTGGAGGGAGGTGAAAATGGCCGAGGCTAGGACACTTCCCCAGCTCCCCCCTCAATCCCAAAACTGCCACTTCCTCCAACATCTGCTCCCATTTAGCAGTTCTTAGGAGTTAAAATTCAGCTGGATTTGTTGGATACAGTAGAGTTTATATCCCAAGGAGATTGGGAGGCCAGCAGGACTTGAAATACAAACATTGAGGTTCAAGATGGTTTACATATTCACTAATGGCACCCAATTACTATCATTTTAAACTCACAAATATTGGAATACAAATATTCTTATACCAAGATGGTAACAACAGAAATATTTGAACTTATACAGCACGACTCACCGTGTCTCAAAATGTTTATAGTGAATGAATTACTTTGGAAATGTAGTCACGTAAGTGCAGAGAAATGCAGCATCCAAATTCTGCACAAAAAGATCCCACCAGGAGCAATAACTTAAATGGTCAATTATGATGTTGGTTGAGAGATAAACATTGACTGAGACACTGGGTGTACCCCCCATTCTTGTTTGAAAAGTGGTTCTGCATCTTTTACTGCCAGCAGACAGAGGTCAGTTCAATGTCTCAACTCACAAATGGCACCTCGGACAGTTTGGCACCCTTTCAGTCCTGCAGTGAAGTGTCAGCCTGGATGATGAGCTCAAATACCAGGAGTGGGGAATATTGAACCTAAAACCTGCTGACTCAGCAGCATCTAGTGCTCAGATACTACAGCTACATTGTACCCTTTGACACATCAAAAGTGGATATGAGAAGCAAACAAAGAAATCTACAAGATTAAGTACCATTACAAGTTGTGTAACAAAAAATTATGACAATGTAGATGCTTTACACAGATGGCATATATATAAAACCTACACAATATTGATAGGTCACAAAGATTTAAAGGTACACAGGCACAGCAATTGTACTGGCAATGGAAACAGCTCTGTAATGAAGCTCAAGTCCTGAACCTACCCCCACAGGTCACAACAGTCATTCATTGTTATTTCTACGGGGAACTCTTAATTAATCTGGAGATGGGACTACTTCTAATTAAGGATGGCAGCAGGTTTGCGACTCTGGGAGGTCAGTTAGAGGCATTGGAGCGGCAGCATGCAACTGAGTAAGACACAGACAACACTTCAAGAGGAGTGTCTCTTACAACTTACAAAAAAAACTGCCTTACAGTTAGAATTAGGTTTATTGTTATGCAGGTCACTACTGTAGGGTGGAAACGGGTGGGAACAAGATATAAAATGTAAATGATTTTATCCACAGTTGCAGATAAATGAATAAAAAGTAAATATTCACATTTGTAAAATTTCAATAAATATGTAAACAAAGCACTATAGATGAGTGTAAGATGTAAAATGTGAATGAATTACACTATAGTATAAGTAGAATACATGGATTAATTCCTACTTCATTGTGAATAATATATGAAACAGAATGAATTATTTTACAGATGGGAATTAATTGAATGATTTCCTTCATTGGTTGGATTAAAAATTGAATGGGTTCTTCTACAGAAGGGAAGAGAATGTTGCAATAAATGTGAAGTTGTTTTGCAGAGATGGGGCACAATATAAAATGTGAATTAATAACTGTATTGATTAGTTTGTTGTAAACATTGTGAATACATTCTACCAAAGATAATGGTATATATGATATAAATAGATCTCTTGATAAATTCAAACATATAGAATTTGAGCTCACACTCCTGACGGAAGGGCATGATGCTTTCAATGTGGAGAGCTGCTTAGCAGATAAGAATAGTGTTTGAGGTTTTAACCTGCGTCTTTCTCACCACGTGACAGACAAAAGGGCGTCTGCACTGGGAGAGTATTACATTTGCAAAAGTCCAACTCCAAAACTGCTGCGAATGAACCAACTTTCTTTATGACCACTTCAGATTTGAGCCATCGCAACTAACTCCCTCCCCTGCAGAGACAGGTCAGTGGTGTTAATATTTAAATGAGGGTGAATTAAAGAAAGTTTTAACTTAAATTTAAACTTAACCACTGCTGCATCGAGGTTCAGATTAAAATGGAGGCACAAATGAGCAGCATCTTATGGGGCCAGTTAAAGGCCAAGCCCCATCCTTCTCTCCCTCGCTCTCTCTCATCTTTGGTGGTCTGCATTGCCCTAACGGGCTTTGTATGTAAATAAATCAATTGGAAAACACGGGTGATTTAATGATGGTGGATAGGAGGTGAATATTGCACAGATGATCCAATGGTGGGAAAAACTGGTTGTACGTGATAGCACTTCCGGATATAATGTGAAGAAGTAAAGAACATTAAAAAATTTGAAGGCCGAGAGGCCAAATATTTACAGAGGCTCTGTGCTGATTATGCTATAATGAGATTCATGTAAGTTGTGACACAGTCATAGAGTCATTCAGCATGGAAACCAACTCTCTGGCCAACTCATCTGTGCCAACCAGACATCCCAGGCTGATCTAGTCCCATTTGCCAGAATTGGGCCCATATAAACACTTCCCACTCATGTACCCATTCAGATGCCTTTTAAATGCTGTAATTGTACCAGCCTCCACCACTTCCTCTGGCAGCTCATCCCACACATGCACCATCCTCTGCGTGAAAAATTTAGCCCTCAGCTCCTTTTTAAATCTTTTCTCTTAAACCCATTCCCTCCAGTTTTGGACTCTCCTACGTTAGGAAAAAGGCTTTAGCTTTTGATCCAATCCACACCCCTCATGATTTTATAAACCTCTATAAGGTCACCCTTCAGCCTCTGCCACTCCAGGGTAAATAACCCAGCCTATTCACCCTCTTCCTATAACTCTAATCCTCCAAACCTTGAAACATCCTTGTCAATCTTTTCTGCACCTTCTCACATTTAACAACATCCTTCTTATAGAAGGGCAACCAGAATTGTATGCAGTATTCTAAAACTGGCCTCACCAATGTCCTCTACAGCTGCAACATGGCATCCCAACTCCTATACTCAATGTTCTGACCAATAAAAACAAGTGTACCAAACACCTTCTTCACCTCCCTGCCGACCTGTGACTCCACTTTCAAGAAAGTATGCATCCGCACCTCTAAGTCTCTATGTTTGGCAAGACTCCCCAGGCCTTACCATTAAGTATATAAATCCTGCCCTAGTTTGTCTAACCAAAATGCAGCACCTCATATTTATCTAAATCAAACCCCATCTGTCACTCCTCAGCCCATTGGCCCATCTGATCAAGGTCCCATTGTACTCTGAGATAACCACCTTCGCTGTCCACTACACCACATTATTACAAGGAGAAATTTCTCATGTCTCTTCCTTCTCACAATTTACCCAAGACAATGCTGTTTCAAGTAAAAGGTTTTCAAAAAGAAAGATTTCTAAAAATTCAACTTCCACAACTCAGCTGCAAAATCAACTACTCTGCTGCCTGTAGGAATCTGGAATTACAGAAGGGAAGCAAACAAGGAGCCACTTTTCACAGAAAAACATGCATCTCATAGAGTACGTCACAGATTCCTGATCAACATGGTCCTTTTGTCAACGATCTAGTTAGAAAATATTTTTTGTTCACACTCTTTATAGCAACTCTCTATCATTCTGATTTATTATAATCTGCCCTTGGTTTCCCTTCTCACTGGCTTGAAATGATTGTTTCCTGCTTTTTTTTGTCCTAACTTGCAAGTTTGCTGCAAGCATGAAAATCTTTTTTCTCACAGTGAAGTCACTGCATCTGCAACCTGTGGTAAGGAGCTGAAAAACTACACTGGAGAGGAAGCGACCAAGAACACTAATGAAGCACAAGGCAAGGAATAAAAGGAAAGACAATTGCTAACAAGAAAATTAATGGAAAATAAAGCAGATTTGAATCACAAACAAACTGAGAATCAAGATGAACCACCAAAGACAGCTAGAAAGAGATTGGCAGCAAATTATCTGGACTTGCAAATTACTCCATTTTGAAAGTCATCCAAATACTAATTGACAATGATTCCATTGCTTGCCAAGTATACAAAAGGACAGGGAAAGAAATAATCAAAAGCATCCCAACAAATCAATGGAAAAAGCTATTCGTCATCCAGCTCCCAATTACGCTATCACCTGCAAAAGGCAGACAAAGAAAACTCATTTCAGACACAGGATGAGAAGCTGAAGAAAAATTCTTGGTATAGGAATGAGTGATTTTGCAGAGTCAATGACTGATGCTGGCCTGGGATTGCAATTCCTGTCAGCATGAATAATACTCAAGAAAAACTTCAAGTTCAACAAGTCAACATTTCTTGTTTTCTTTTGTTTCTAATTACAGAAATTACAGAATATTGATGAAAGGAAACAATTCGATAATGATGTCAGATCAGTTGTTGCTTTGGTTTAGAGTCACTAGTACAGTACTAAACTTCCAAATTTCACATTAATGGATAATTGAGTCAGGGATGCAAGAGCGCTCCAAAATGTTAAAAAAATGTTCTTGTTTTATTTGACATAAATCCATAGAGTATCAAATGCTCCAGATTCTAATTTGGAGGTGGCTGATGCAAAGGATAGATCAGCCATGTCAAGTGCCCAATGCCAGTTGGTCCTGAGTGACACCTGCAGTGCAGGTATGCAGATGAAGAAATTGAGAGAGAAACACAATCAGGATCCCACCTGTAGACATTTGACTGAAGTACCAGAGATCTACATAGTTAAAACTATTCCAGCATAGTTAGGAAAATGAATGAAGGCAAAAGAGAAACGCAACAAAGTAGTGCCTGGTTTAGAAATGGAAATATTACAACAGTACAATAGGATATATTTGTGCCACTGGAGCTACGATGCAGCTTCCTCAATACAAGCATTGCTCCAACATGTACAAACAGCTGTAATCACCATTATAATAGTTATCAGCTTCTAAAGAGACCTTTAGAATTTAAGAACACTATAAGCCTGAGTTATCTATTGTGTTTCCATCTGTATGTGTGAAGGTCTCTCAGCTGCACTCGAAGTTAATTTTCAAAAGTAATGATAAATATTGCTAAAGTTCATGCAATTGGAGGCCCTGTAAATATGTATAACAATACAGAATTCAATTTAGAATCGTTATCATCACTGTAGGAAGTCATATTCCATTGAAGAAGCTCAGAAGTTAGTGACATGTAACACTAATACTATACTGAATGAGCAAAACAAGGGATAAATTTTAAAAAATGGAAAGCAAATGGTTGCTAAATGTTACTGAATTACTTAACTGAAGAATAATCTTTTTATTTGAGGTCCTCTTTAGCTATTTTCCAATTTGAATCGTGTATTGACAATCATGTTGTAAATACATGTACTCAGCAAACTGCCAAATCCTGCACAGAACTGAAACTTGAATATAACAAGACAAAACACAGTTACAGGTGAGCAGCACATGACTAGTCAAGCTGCCTAATTGTCTTTGCATAATCAAACACAATGCAAATAATGCACTGACACAGTCTCAGAAATTGATAATGTTATAGATTATGTCACAAGTAATAGAAATTTGTTCTCCAATCTCTCACAGATGAAAACAGGCCCAAATACACAAGTTCAGTCGACAGAATGGGATGCTGTTTTCCACAGCCTAAACTCAGAACAGAAGTACACAGCCTGCACAACTCTCTTGATTTGATTAGATTAGATTCCCTACAGTATGGAAACAGGCCCTTCAGCCCAACAAGTCCACACCGACCCTCTGAAGAGTAGCCTACTCCTGACTAATGCACCTAACACAATGGGCAATCTAGCACGGCCAATTCACTGACCTGCACATCTTACCATCCATCTTTGTTGAAACCCCTTAAGATGAAGTAAACAATTAAATTTACCAGTTCCGTCACTAAGTCACTTTGCAAAATTGAACAGTGCAGAAGAAACACAATACATCAAAACAAAGAAAACAATGAAAGATCCCTATGAAATTATGAGAAATCTGGTTTTAAAACTTACCAACTCTATTTTGTTACCTAAAATCTGATTTCTTGAACAAACGCTACAGCTTTTTTGCAAAACACAAAGACGTTTCTTTTGCTGTTTTCATCTAATCCATCCTACACACTTATTTGTTCAAAAATAGGCCTAAAGGCTTACAGGAATATTTGCTGTAATTACTCCATTTAGAATGTGTGCAATTATGTCTGTCTGATGAGACCTATAACCAGCTAGAATATTTGAACACCTAGACTTCTGTGTGACACCACTGTTCACTGTCACACCGAGAATGTACACATTGTGAATTTGCCTTTGCTTTTAAATGATGCTGTTACTAAAGCTAAAAGGTTGCTGTTAAAGAGTCCAAGGCCATGTTATCTTTGTTGATTTGCATACAGACTCTCATCATAAACTATTACTCTGCAGGTAGAGCAGAACTTCAATTCAGTTCATTCAGAAGATGTCACCTTTTATCTCTGAAAATCTATTCTGCCATTGCTAATTATTCAAGACAATATATTTCTTTGCAGAGTCCAAATGTTGCAGGTATGAACTCAAAAAATCCAAGCTGTAGATATAGTGTACATGGATCAACAGCTGAGGAAATGTTAAGTTTAGCTGAGAAAATATATATTGATTTATATACATAGGTATATCTGTACATATCACACACATACTGCGTGACCATGCAACACTTCATGTGAGGTACCAATTATAGTCACAGATGGAAACCACTGGAAGAACAGTGTTGTCACTTGTACCAGCCAGAATTACACAAGATGGGGACAGACAGTTGCTTATCCTCAGCTTTAGTGGATGTGCCATCTTTCAGCAAAAGAAGACTGGGAAGACAGGGAAATTATAGTAAGATTAGCAGAGATGGGCTTATTACTTTAATCCATAGTAAACAACAGTATCTCATGGAGCTGTAAACATCTCTAAGGCTATTAAAGGCATTAAAACCAAAAAAGGAGCACACATCAGATAATAAAGGGACAAAGTATGGGCATTAAAACAAGAAAAACCCAAAACAGATAATAAGGGTGAAATAAAATCCACATTCTGTAGATTAACAATGTTATTACATAGTTAAGATAATTATATATTTTGCTTCATTAAAAATAAGAAAGTTAGAAGAGATCCTACTCTTTTATCATAGCAAATAACTTTCAACTTTATTTTAAAAATTACTGATCACATGATACTCTCTTAGCGTTAGAGAGAAGACACCAGTCATCTCTCTAACTCTAAGTATGTGAAGAGAGAGGTCTTAGACACTTCACTAGAAAGCTGCATTTGATAACAGCAAATGTACAGATGTAAATAGCTGAATATCACATTACATAACAGATTGAAGAGCTTTAGCTGGAGTCAAGGAGCACATAACCTCAAGGACAATGTAAGTGCAGACACCCACAGCTCAGGAATCTCATTCTGCAGGTAACATTTTTAACTCATAACTAGTCATTCAGCTGCCTCTGGGAAACAGTTTAGTTCAGCTGCATTGTGAGCGACTTTGTTAGTTCAGAAGTCTTCACATGACAACAGAGTGCTAACAAGAGGGTGATGTCGCGACTACTTTTGTTTGGTCCTCTGTTGAGGAAGACAATCGCCATGGTTTACAGCAGCCTTAAGGTGGGAAGTCTTCCTACTGCATTAATCCAATGTCTCTGACCTCTTCCCCTAGGAGTACCCTTTGGGGACAGCCATGCTGCTCTCCTATTGGAGGGGAGCTTAATACAGATTAGTGACAAGCTAGAAGGCCACAATTAAAATGAAGTATCATCCTACTTAGGTTTTAGATGTACTGGTATCTGTATGGCTATGGTCAGGATCCATGGACACTCATTTTATTGATAAGACTGGGGGAATTCAGTTTCCTCTATCTTCACTATTCCTGTGGACAGTGCCTGTACTTCACAGATTTGCTGCAGCTCTCTATTATTATTTTTTTCAATGACAGTTCCTGGGCATTTATATCTGGCTGAACAAAGCTTGGATTCTCCAATGTTGTTCCTCTAACCACTCTCTGCTCGTATTCACTCACGAGCTGTTGGTTATAGCTGAAAACCCACGACCTGTCTAACAGAGCCCAGTGAAGGGCGAATATTTGCGCCAGTGCATGTTGTGAGTGAGTTCTACGGTGATGTACCCTCAAAAGGAATCAGTTTGTTGAGAGAAAAATTATCAGGAGAGTCCACAGGCTGCAGTTCTAACATAAAGGCCCTGGAGTGGAGAAGCAGATGTGCACAATTACTGTCTTAATTTCACAAGTTCCTACTTTGCATAATTAAGATGAACATAATCCATTAAGCTGTTGAAATCAAGACAACATAACCAAGTCTAGTACAAGGTGTGGTTTGAAGTTTAAATCTATCACTAGATGATCAAATATACCACTGATCTCCCTGGATTCCTCCTCTGATGGTGTCAGTGATGCTATCTGTGGTTATCCACCTCCAGTCCTGTTCACCTTCCTTGTGTGTTGTGCTCAGATTATCTACAACCAGGGAACACAGACTTATGTGTCTCTAAATCTTCACCAGACAAATACAGTGTATTCAGTGAGGATATCCATCAGGAATATACAGCACTTTACATGAAGAGTAGGGTGAGTGGGAATAATAAGTCGAGAGGTGAGGATGTGAACAGAAAGTGAATGGCTTGCACTCTTCAAATTTAAGTGGGTGTGAGGAGTGATGATATGGAGTATGCTTAACAAGATAAGAGTGAATGGACTGCAACTGTACCCACTTCTACTGAGTGGGTTAGATTATTATACTGCTTCCAGAACTGGATACAGGTATAAAATACACCTGCTGGAGGACAGACAGCAATAGGTTTCTTCCTTGTATTCCTGAAAAAGATTATTTCTGTCCGCCTCCTGATGGCACCCAGCAAAACACTGTGAAATGACACCTGAGTCTCTCTTATAAATTGTCATCGCTTTCTAAATCCTCCAAGTTTCATCTTGGAATTGGATCTTTGACCAGTTGAATTAAGATTATGGTATGTCATGCAAGTGCACATTGGATGTAAAAGATAAAAGGAAATTGATATTGAAGGATCCGGGTTAAGTTTGGATCTTCAGGTGTGCTGAAGTCTTTCTGGTTTCATCCAGGCCTATCATACCCTAGCTTGGCCTGCCCTCTGCTCAGGGCTGGTGTCTGCATTATTTTGAGGCTGTGACTGAATTTCACCACACATGGGAATGCAAATCAATTTATGTACAGATGGCAATGACGTAGAATGTGAGTGACTTCTTCAGATGGATAACAAGGTATAAAATGTGAATGAATTTCTTGTCAGATGTGAACAATTCTCCAAACTGTAATGCGTATGAAGGTCACTTTGGAAATAGAGGAATTGTTCATTCATGTTGAAGTGATTGGTTGAACAAAGAGACCTGATGATCTTTGTCTTTCCATTTCCAGCAGTCAGGCTTTAATCAACAAAAACAGATCTCACCTCTGTGAATTATCTCGTGTAAGGCGAAGCCATTTTGACACCATTTGTTCAACTTTGTGGGATTTGCGGACTTGGACCATGTTATCCTCTGGTTCTTCCATTTAACTGTAGAAAATAATAACTTGTGTTAATCTCACTATTGCGTTGAATTGAATTGAATTTATTGTCACGTGTACCGAGGCACAGTGAAAAGCTTTGTTTTGCGAGTAATACAGGCAGATCACAGAGTTAAGTAGCATAGATAGTAAATAATAGGTAAACAGCAAAAACAAAAACACAGGTACAGGAGAATGTTAAGAGTTTGTGAGTCCATTCAGTATTCTAACAACAGTAGGGTAGAAACTGTTTCAAAACCAGATGGTGTATGTGTTCAGGCTTCTGTACCTTCTCCCTGATGGTAGTGTTTGTAGAAAAATATTGCCAGGTTGGAATGGATCTTTGAGAGTGCTGGCGGTCTTTCCTTGACAGCGGGCCTGGTAGATGGATTCTATAGATGGGAGGTTGGCCTTTGTGATTGTCGGGCTGAGTTCACCACTCTCTGTAACCGTCTCTGATCTTGAATGGTACAGTTGCCATACCAGATAGTGATACATCCAGACAGAATGCTCTCGATGGCACACCTATAAAAGTTGGCAAGGGTATTCACCGTCATGCCAAATTTCCTCAGCTGCCTGAGGAAGAAGAGATGTTGTTGGGCCTTTGTAACCAGTGCGTCCACGTGAAGAGTCCAAGAAAGCTTGTTGTGGATGACTACTCCCAGGAGTTTAACACTCTCGACTCGTTCCACCTCAGTGCTGTTAATATGTAGGGGGGCATGAGTAACATCCCGCCGAAGGCATTGGTGCCAGTATTGCATCAAACACAAACAGGACAGGAAGACTAGATTCAATGTAAAATCTTTCTTTACTCTGCCCCAATAACATGCTTTATTCCCTGAGCAGAGCCCCACTTTTAACACTATTCTGCTTTCGCATCAGTTTTCTATTTCCACCTGATCTGTCCTTTAATGCCTACGGCTGAGATTGTCAATCAATGCCATTCAAATTATGTCTCTTGAGAACTGGTTTGAAACCACACAACCCATTTTGCAAAGGATCTTTGTACTAGTAGACAGAGAGGTTTAGGGGCAACACAGTGGCTCAGTGGTTAGCACTGCTACCTTACAACGCCAGAGATCCAGGTTTGATTCCACCCTCAGGCTATTGTCTGTGTAGAATTTTAACATTCTTGCCATGTCTGCATGGGTTTCCTCTGGATGCTCAGGTTTCCTCACAAAGTCCAAAGATGTGCAGGTTAGGTGGACTGGCCATGCTAAATTGCCAATAGTGTCAAGGGATGGCTTCGGAAATGTAGAGGGGTGAGTCTGGGTGAGGTGCTCTTCAAAGGGTCAGTGTGGACTCAATGGGCTGAATGGCCTGCTTCCACACTGTAGGGATTCTATATGCTTGATGCCCAGCACAGCCCAGTGCCCTAGACTGGGAGTTGGATGATGTCATTTACTATTGGAGGTGTCAGGCTGCCAGTATAATTTGGCACCTTTCTGAGTTTCCTCACAACAACTGAGGTATGGTCCCAGAAGGAGAAAACTTACTGAAGCATTTCACGGAGTGAAAGTTAATATTAAAATGGGACTCACAGCTTCAGCAACTCAAAAAGAATAAGCAAAATGTTCTTGTCAGAATAAATTCAACAGTGGCTTCTCTTCCCCAGCTTAACAAGCAGCTCTCGCATTTAGAAACGTTTCTAAAAACTGTACGATAATTATCTTCAGCTCCAACAGCTGGACTGGAGTTTCTGGTTTCTGGGTGGTGGATGTAAACAGGACACTGATGGCACAGTGGTAGTGTCCCTAACTCTGAGTCAGGAGGCCTGGCTTCAAGAACCTCTTCAGAGGTGTGGAAAAATATCTCTGAGCAGTTTAATTAGAAAATATCGGTAAGAATTTGTTGTCAGTGTCAGGTCCAAATAGCCACTAATATTTTGCTGTATTGAAATTTGTTATTTTAATTGATGCAATCCTGAATTATTGTCAGAGACTTGTTTAATGCTGACATTTTTGATGATGGCTTGCAATGTCTGAAATTCTTAAACCTGCACTTCTATTTTCCTATAATCGATCAGACAGTACTTCTTTGTCTATTAAAAAAAGCAGAAATCTTGGGCTCTCTTCTCCAGACAGCCACAGATGTTGCACCATGAGATCTGAAGTCTTGCAAGAAAAGATATGGATCAAAGACAGATAAATAGAGTTAAGGAGCAGATGAGTTATAATCTAATTGATAGGGAGCATCATCACCTACTCCTGGTTTCGACATAAACAGGCTCGAAGAACTCAGCTCTTGTTCATCATGTTACTACATTCTTCTGTTTCCATTTTGCAATTGGGAGAGTCCGATTGCCTTCATTATCATTAATTTTCTTTTTAGCGCTCCAGTTATACAGGGAATCTGACTGCAGACCCACAGCTAAAGAAGACTGTCATTTGGAACTTTTAATTTTATTTCTTATTTGTCACTCTATACTGACGAGAACTGTACTGTTGAAATTCTAATTTATTTCTTTATTTTTCTATTCTTTATCTAAGATTTTGTACATCAATACTTGTACCTAAGATAGCACCGTGAATGGTGACATTATAAACTTTTCACTGTACTCCTGTATCCCTGTACTTTAATACGCATGACAATAAAAACCTAATTCTAACCCAAAAGCTACCATTTATTACCAGTATTGGGGAAAATAGCCTTTAAAAAAAAGACCCAGATACTTTATTAAATTGCTTGTTGCAGATAAGACTTATGTTTCTGCTGGGATAAGACTTGTTGGGGAACTGAACTTCAACGTTATAGAGTCATAGAGATGACGTTATAGACCCTTTGGTCCAACCCGTCCACACTGACCAGATATGCCAACTCAATCTAGTCCCACCTGCCAGCACCCAACCCATATCCCTCCAAACCCTTCCTATTCATACACCAATCTAAATGCCTCTTAAATGTTGCAATTGTACCAGCCTCCACCACTTCCTCTGGCAGCTCATTCCATACCCGTACCACCCTCTGTGTGAAAAAGCTGCCCCTTAGGTCTCTTTTATACCTTTCCCCTCCCACCCTAAACCTATGCCGTCTAGTTCTGGACTCCCCGACTCCAGTTACTGGTCGCTGTTCACATAAAACAGCTGGAATTGTTCCCCTTATATCGTTTGGACTATTTACTCCAAGTTAACACAAATCAGAAAAGTTCACTGAGGTTGAAATGTGCTCTGCTCCATTATGTAACATTTCTTCGCTGGGCTGCTCCATGTTCTGCTCTGGAATGTTTCTTTGCATTGGTATAGCCCCTTTCACCATTGAGATAAATGACCACTTAATTGGATTTTAAAGTGACTTTGATTGAGGAATAAATATCAGCCAGGGCATCTGAACTACTCCCCTGTTTTGCTTCAAATTGTTGCATCGAATCACTTGGACCAGCCTTCGGGAGCTGATGGATCCTCATTTAACACACCATCAGAAAATTAGTACTAATAGCGCAGCATCCCTTGGTGATTGCTAAGATTATGTACATCTGGAGCAAGGTTCAAACCTATGAGCTTGCAATATATAATTGAGAGGGCTATCAACTCGGCCAAAGCTAACATTCCAGTACATGGGGTAAACTCATGTGAACTGGTTAGGAGCTCAAAAGAGTTCTGCAACATTTTTCACCCAGACGTTTACCCATTGCAAATATGAACTCTAACTAGTTTTGGAGATGGATTAAGAAAACTATGAACCATAGCTGAAGCAGATAAAGTAATAATAGAACATAGAACAAGATGCACAGGAACAGGCCCTTCAGCCCACTGTTGCTACACCACCCATGATGTCGTTCTGAACTAATCCCATCTGCCTGCACATGCTCTATATCCCTCTGGAGACACTCTGGAGGCAGGAAACATGTTTCCGCTGATGGGTGAGTCCCGAACCAGAGGACACAGCTTAAAAATAAGGGGTAGGCCATTTAGAACAGAGATGAGGAGAGACTTCTTCACCCAGAGAGTGGTGGGTATGTGGAATGCTCTGCCCCAGAAGGCAGTGGAGGCCCAGTCTCTGGATTCATTTAAGAAAGAGTTGGATAGAGCTCTCTAGGATAGTGGAATCAAGGGTTATGGAGATAAGGCAGGAACAGGATACTGATTGAGGATGATCAGCCATGATCATAATGAATGGTGGTGCAGGCTCGAAGGGCAGAATGGCCTACTCCTGCGCCTATTGTCTATTGTCTATTCCCTGCCTGGCCGTATGTCTGTCTAAATGCCTTTTAAATATTGCTATCATATCTGTTTCTACCACCTCCCCTGGCAGCATGTTCCAGCAGCCAATACCCTCTGTGTAAAAACACTTCCCTCTCACATCTCTTTTAAGCAGTCCCCCTCTCACCTTAAACCTATGCCCCCTTGTATTTGACATCTCCATTCTCTCTCTACCCTATTCATGAGCCCCTCAGCCTCTGGTGCTCTGGTAAAAACAATCCAAGTTTGTCCAGTAATAGGTACAGTTAATAAACTCAAATCCAGGCAAAATCCTGATAAATTTCTTCGCTGCCTCTCCAAAGCCTCCACACCGTTTGCATAGTGTGGTAACCAAAACTGCACACATACCCCAAATGTGGTCTGACTAAAGTTTTGTACAGCTTCAACATGACTTGACAACTTTTATACTCAATTCCACGACCATGAAGGCAAGCATACCTTACACCTTCTTTACTACCTTATCCACTTGTCTCTCCTCATCTCTTTCATGGAGTTATGGACTTGCACTCCAACATCCCTCAATGCTCCTAAAGGTCCTGCCATTTACTGTATACAATCCTCATGCATTTGATCTTCCAAAATGCATCATCTCACACAAGTCCTGATTAACCTCATCTGCCCTCTTAGTGCCCAACTTTCCGACTGACCTATATTCTGCTTTTGACAACCTTCCTCATTATCCTCAATTCCGTCAATTTTCATGTCATCAGCAAACCTATGAGTCACGCCATCTACATTTTCATCCAAATCGTTTATATATATTACAAACAACAGAGGTCCCAGCACTGATCCCTGCGGAACACTACTGGTCACAGACCTCCAGTCAGAAAAATACCCCTCCATAAATACCCTCTGCTTTTATGACCAAGCCAATTTGGTATCCAACTTACCAACTCACCATGAATCTCATGTGACTTAATCTTCTCAACCAGTCTACCATGAGGGACCTTTTCAAATAATCAAACCGTCTGCCATATTTGACCCTTATGTTACTCCGCCAGGCAATTCCAATTATACTAAGAGAAGTATGATGTAATAATTCAACTACTCAAAACAATGCAAAGGACAAAGCCAGGATCATACTAGAGGAAAGGTTCAGCAATAACTAACTGAATCTTTTTCAATTGACCTAAACAAAAAATCAGAAAACCCCAGCCACAGATTATATTTTAAACAAGGATGAGAGGAGATTACACGAACAATGTGGGCATTTGAATTAGCAGCAGGAATAGGCCAGTTGGCCCACTGCACCTGTTCTGTAATTCAATAAGACCACAGCTTATCTAATTACTCCACATTCCTGCCTATCCCCAATAATTTGTCACTCCTTTGTTTATTATGATTCTATGCACCTCTGCCTTAATATCATGGACTGTTAACAGTGAACAAACATTGTGATGAACCTTTTCATGAACATCAGCAGCCATGCTACACGGTCTCCATTGTTATTCTATTGCTGACTCACATATGCTACTGACAACAGCTATAGGCTCTCATGAGTACATTGCCACTTAAAAGCATAGAATCCCTACAGTGTAGAAAGCCTCTTGAGTCTGCACTGACTTTCCAAAGAGCATCGCACCCACATCCGCCAGATCCCTATATTTCCCATGGCCAATCCACCCTAACCTGCACGTTGCTGGACTGCGGGAGGAAACTGGAGCACCCACACAGACACGGGGTGAATGTGCAGTCACTCAAGGCTGGAATTGAACCCAGGTTGCTTATATTGTGAGGCAGCAGTGCTAACCACTGAGCCACCATGCCACTCCAGCAGTGTATAGGTATAGAAGATAAATGTGCTCCACTCACCAACCAACACTTTTAATACTTTTGGCTAGTCCAAAGCATAAAAAATGCTGAGCGCTCACCATTGCAGGAAGATGTGACAATACCAGAATGAATTTTATCAACTGAGACAATAGGTATAGGGTTAATGAGAGGACAGGTTGGCATGAATCCTACTGCATGGACATAAATCTGAGTAAATTTCAGAGACTGGCATAATTCAGTGTTGGAGAGGTGCAGTACACTGTGTTCCACCTTATACAACATCACCATCAAAAACTAATGCACGTTGGTCTTTGCACAGCATGGCTAGATTCACATTTGGCTAGGGATCAAAGCACTATACAATTTTGTCAGCTAAAAAGCAGTGTAGCATGGCAACACAGATTAATGGAGCAGACCGTAAGACGAGTTTGCTGTCAGCACTCAATGCATTCTCTGGCCCCTGATCTAAAATTTAGGGCAGAATCTTCCAGTATGCAGTCTCAGGGGTAGATTTCCTGTTACAATTGCATGGTGTTCAGCTTGTTACATATGCATGAAGAGCGCAGAAAATCCTGTAGTGGGAAGGGTTGGAAATTAACAGCCATTGCTGTTACCCTCAGGAGTTGAAGAACCTGGCTCCATACCTGGAAATGCAAACATTACATCCCTGTTCAAACAAAGGTAGTGAGGATAAGCCCAGCAATTACAGACCAGTTTAACCTCAGTGGTAAGGCAGCTTCGAGGAACAATTATTCAGGATAGAATTAGTAGTCACATGGAAAATGGTGAGTTGATTGGGAACAGCCAGCACAGATTCCTGAAGGAAAAACTGTACTTTTAAATAATTTGGTTTATTTTAAAGAGTTAACTGAAATAATTAATTAGGATAATGCTGTTATATATATGGATTTTCAAAAGGTGCCACACAACAGACTTGTGAGGAAATTGTGGCTCATGAAAATAGCAATGTGGATACAACATTGGCCATGTGACAGAAAATAGAGGGCAATGGTTAAAGAATATTTTTCAGGTTGGAAGAAAGTGTGCAGTGGAAATCCCCAGGGGTTGACATTAGGACCCTGGCATTTCCTGATATATAATTAATCATCTCGATCTTAGCGTACAGGGAGCAGATGATACAAAACTTGGAAGCTTTTTTAACTATGAGGAGAACAGTATAGTATTCTGAAAGCTCATAAACAAGTTGGAGGAGTGGGCAGATAGATGGCAGAGGAAGATCAATATGGGGAAGTGTGAGTTTTTTTAGACTCATAAAGATATACAGCACGGAAACAGACACTTCGGTACAACTCATCCATGCCGACCATATATCCCGAGATGATGCATTTTGGGGAAGAACATCAGCAGAAAATATAAGAGATACAATTATTAAGCAGACTCAGGGGAAGACGGATCATGGTGAGTATGTGCATAGGTCTTTGAAGATGATGGGACAGGTGAAGAGAGCAGTTAATAAAGTTTACAGTATCCTCATCATTATTAATAGGAGCATAGTGTGCGAGAGTAAGGGGTTATACTGAATTTAAACAAGACATTAGTTAGACTTCACACACGGTGGCTAAGTGGTTAGCACTGCTGCCTCACAGTGCCAGGACCCGGGTTTGATTCCAGCTCTGGGTGACTGTCTGTGTGGAGTTTGTATGTTCTCTCTTTGTCTGGGTGGGTTTCCTCCGGGTGCTCCAGTTTCCTCTCACAGTCCAAAGATGTGCAGGTTAGGTGAATTGGCCATGCTAAATTGCCGGAAGTATTCAGGTTTATGTAGGTTAGGTGCATTAGTCAGCAGTAAATGTAGAGTAATAGGGTTGGGGAATGGGTTTCAGTGGAATAGTCTTCGGAGGGTCGGTGTGGACTTGAGCCAAAGGGCCTGTTTCCACACTGTAGGGCTTCCATGATTCAGGTGGAGTATTGTGTGCTGTTCCAGCTGCCACACTACATGAAGGAGAGAATAATGAAGAGATGAACAAAAATGGTTCCAGGGATAAGAAACTTAGCTTATGAAGCAAGATTGGAGATGCTGAGACTGTTCTCCTTGGAAAGGAGAGGCTGAGAGGAGTTGATCAATGTTTTCCAAATCTGAAGGGGTCTGGTTGGACTAACTGGGAAGAAGCTAAAAAGATGGAGTACAATAGGCCATTGATTTAAAGTGATTTACAGAAGTAACAAATACAATGTGAGACAAAACAGTCCGGCAGGATAGCTGGGAGTACAGCAATTCAAACTTGCAAATATTTCTTGCTATCACATAGTCTACTATTACACACAACCCATTGTTGGCTACTAGCAGTCTCTACTAACAGTTATCTACCCTTCTAGACAGATCATCACAGACTCCTTTGTCTGTCCAAATGTTCTCTCTCTTTGGGCTCTCTCCCCACCCATCATTTACTCCTTACCCTCTCCCTACTCTATCTTCTGCTTATAAACCAACATTTTCCCAGCTACCATCAGTTCTCAGGAAGGGTCATTAGACCTGAAACATTAACTCTGATTTCTCTCCACAGATGCTGCCAGACCTGCTGACATTTTCCAGCAAATTCTGCTTTTGTTTCTGGATCCTAACATGCGCAGTTCTTTCGGTTTTTTATTTTGCAAATATTTCTTCTCATTTGATGGGGAAAGAAGGTACACTGAAATTGTAACCTTTGGAAAGACAAACATCTGATTTTCAGACAGTACATAGTGAGAGAGATTTATTGTGTCTTCCATAGCATCATTAATCACATTTCTTAATCGCTTCCATTTAACTGTGCTTGTGGTATGGGCATGTTTTAAGCGGGTACTTTTTATGGGACAGTCATGTATTAAAGCAATATTGCAACATTAATAGATCCAATCAAACAATGAATGAGATTTGCACACTTCAGAGCAAGCACAGCACAGAGCACAATGTAAATAAATAACCTTATTGTAGTTATGTTCAATCTCACCTTTGCATAAACACCCATTCAGCCGTGGGACTGTCTCACTTTAACATTATCAACACATTCGGACACAAAAACTGGGACAATCTCAGGATTAATGCATTTATTTTTACACAAATAGTGGTTTGTGTCTGCACTTCCCTGTCTGGGAGTGTGGTGGAAGCAGGATCATTTGAGGCATTCAAGAGGACATTCAATGTTTACTTGAATAGAAACAATGTGCAAGGATATGGAGAAAAGGGAGGGAACTCACAATACGTCACAGTGCTCACTTGTGGAGCCAGTGCAGAACACAGTGGCCTGAATGGCCTCCTTCTGTGCCATAACAATTCTATGATTCTGTGAATTGAACGGCAGCTGGACACATATTCACTCACTGCAAGCCAGCAGCAACACTTGGGCCCTCTCTTAGATTCAATGTAGCCCCTGCAGCTAAGCATGTGGTGGAGGCTGGTACAATTGCAATATTTAAGAGGCATTTGGATGGGTATATGAATAGGAAGGGTTTGGAGGGATATGGGCCGGGTGCTGGCAGGTGGGACTAGATTGGGTTGGGATATTTGGTCGGCATGGATAGGTTGGAACGAAGGGTCTGTTTCCATGCTGTACATCTCTATGACTCTATGATTCTATTCCAGTCTTTCCACTCTTCCCTGATCAGCCTGCCTCTACTGACCACTCAGATTTCCATCAGGGTCCTTGACCCCTGCCCATTACGGTCCAGCCTCCATGCCCCATGCAATTTGGATGCACTGCTACCTGATCTTAATTAAGATAGGCCTGAATGCTGACCAAGGAGAACAAAGCAGTGGCAGTCCACTCCAAAGTCCAGCAACTCACTCCTGCATGTCTCTTATATATAGTCAAGAATCAGAAAGCATGCTTTTTTCACATGTGGAGAGTTTAATTCAGAAGAGGAAATAATTCGAGTGAACTGGGCTTTCAACGGGTGGGCACACCATGCAAACATATGGAAAAGAACTACACGATTTCTGTAGCAGGAAAGGATGCTTTCTTTTTGGGCAAATGACACTGGAGGCCATTGAAAAGCAATGTGTGATCCCCTTGACGTTTGTGGTCCTGCAGCTTTTTCAGTTATTAGGAGACTAACTTATCATGAGGCATTAGATACAAACAGCTTTGAAGAGTTGATGGATTTAGTTAAAGAATATAACAATCCCAGGCCTCCTCTAATTCTGAGACACTATCAGTTTTACTGGGCAATTTGAGAACCAGGGGATTTTTGATGAGGTTAAGACAACTGACAGAAGCATGTGACTTTGGTTTAATCCTTAATGAGAAGCTGAGAGACCTTTTGGCATGTTGAATTAATGACGTAACCATGCAAAAAGGCTTACTAGCTGAAGCCCAAGTGGACTTCAAACGGGCACTACAACTGGCTTTATCATTGGAAAATGTAGCAAATGGAGTATATGAGCAGGGAGTTTCAATGGAAGTGGTCACCCTCACCAGTTCCACTGAGCTTGGGGAACACCACTTGTGTGAAAGTGATTGCATAGCCTCACTCAGGACATATCCTGAACAGAGGGACTTTAGGTCAGCTCACAGCAAAAACCCAAAACAAAGCCAAGCTTCGGCCAAACAGTTAAAATTTTCTTCAGGATCCAGGCCAGCAGGCCATTGTAGTTGTTGCCGGTGTGCAGACTCGAGACAGCAGATGAGTCCCACTAGACCTAAATGGAGTAAGAGAACTCATAGGCCGGTATCCAGAAGACTGTACATCCTGGAAAGTCCACCTACATCTGGTTTTGAACAGTTAAATTGTTTAACAACATCCAAATCAGAACCAATTGAAATAAACATCAGGTTAAATGGTCACCCAGTTCTAATGGAGATGGATACTGGTGCGGCTATATCAGTCATTGCACAAGCAGTCTTTAACAAAATTCACTTTTGACTCCAACCCTGAAGTTTGCACAAGGCCTTGGCTAGACTGTGAACCTGTACTGGGGAGCCTTTACAGATTAAGGGTACAACCTCTCTTCTGATCTCTTATGAGAAGTAGCTGGTTCAGTTACCACTGATTGTAGTAAGAGGCCCAGGCCTAAGCTTGATGGGGCACAATTGGTTGGAAAAGGTTCACCTTGATTGGCTCAACATTTTTGAATTAGAAAGTTGTTGTCTGTATGAAGTCCTAATTCAATACCTAATGGTTTTTCAGGGAGGCCTAGGGCCTATGCATGCCACTTTGCACTTTGACCAGGAACCAAAACTATGATTCTGCAAGGCCTGCCCAGTGCCTTTTATCTTACGGGGAAAAGTAGAGGCAGAAGTCAGAAGGCTGGAAGCAAAGGAATCATTAAACCATTGAATCATTAATCGGGTGGGTTTAAACTAGCTCAGCAGTGGTACTGGAACCTGTGGTGTTGTTCAAGTGCACAGGAGGATGAAAGTAGGGAGGACATGGACAGGATTTCACTGTCACAGGAGTGTGCTTGCAGACAGCAAGCTGGTTTGAAGTGTGTCTACTTCAACGCCAGGAGTATCCGGAATAAGGTAGGTGAGCTTGCAGCATGGATAGGTACCTGGGACTTCGATGTTGTGGCCATTTTGGAGACATGGATAGAGCAGATATCAGGAATGTATGTTGCAGATTCCAGGGTTTAGATCTTTCATTAAGAACAGGGAAGGTGGTAAAAGAGGGGGAGGTGTGGCTTTGTTAGTCAAGGGACAGTATAACGGTGGCTGAAAGAACTTTTGATGAAGACTCGTCTACTGAGGTGGTATGGGCTGAAGTCAGAAACAGGAGAGGAGAGGTCACACTTCTGGTGGTTTTTTTATAGGCCTCTGCAAAGTTCCAGGGAGGTGGAGGAGAGGATTGGAAAAATGATTCTGGGTAGCAGTGAAAGGAACAGGGTGGTCATTATGGGGGACTTTAACTTCCCCAACATTGGCCGGAAATGCTACAGCTCTAGTACTTTGGACGGATCATTTTTTGTCCAATGTGTGCAGGAGGGTTTCCTGACACAGTATGTCGAAGGGCCGACAAGAGGGGAGGCCACACTGGAACTGGTACTTGGTAATGAACCAGGTCAGGTGTTTGATTTAGTGGTAGGTGAGCACTTTGGAGAGAGTGACCATAATTCGGTTGCGTTTAGTTTAGCGATGGAAAGGGATAGGTACATGCCACAGGGCAAGAGTTATAGATGGGGGAAAGGCAATTATAATGCGATCAGGCAAAACTTAGCATGCATTGAATGGGGTAGCAAAATATAGGGGATGGGGACAATCGAAATGTGGAGCTGGTTTAAGGAACAGATATTGCGTGTCCTTGGTAGGTATGTCCCTGTCAGGCAGGAAGGAAATGATAAGGTAAGGGAACCAAGGTTTACTAAAGAAATTGTATCTCTTGTTTAGCGGAAGAGGGAGGCTTATGTGACGTTGAGACGAGTTGGTTCAGATGAGGCGATGGAGAGTTACAGATTAGCTAGGAAGGATTTAAAGAGAGAGTTAAGAAGAGCAAGGAGGGGACATGACCAGTTTTTAGCAAATAGAATAAAGGAGAACCCTAAAGCTTTCTATAGGTATGTGAGGAATAAAAGGATGACCAGGGTAAGAACAGGACCAGTGAAAACAGAAGTTGGAAGTTGTGTGTGGACCAAATGGAAATCGGAGAGGTACTAAACGAATATTTCTCATCAGTTTTAACTCAGGAAAAGGAAAATATTGTAAAGGAGAAGACTGAGATACTAGCTATTAGACTACAAAGGATAGAGGTTAGTAAGGAGGAGGGTTATCAATTCTAGAAGGTGTGAAAGTAGATAAGTCTGGGCCAGATGGGATTTATCCAAGGATTCTCTGGGAAGCTAGGGAGGGGATGGCGGGGTCTTTGGCCTTGATCTTTGAGTTGTCACTGTCTACAGGTTTAGTCACAAAGGACTGGAGGATTGCAAATGTTGTGCCCTCGTTCAAGAAGGGCAGTCGAGATAACCCAGGTATTAACAGACCAGTGAGCCTTACATCTGTTGTAGGAAAAGTTTTGGAAAGGATTATAAGAGAATATGACTTATAAGCATGTAGCAAGCAACAATTTGATTGGAGATAGTCAACATGGTTTCGTCAAGGACAGGTCATGTCTCACAATTCTCATTAAGCTTTTTTGAGAAAGTGACCAAGCATGTCGATGAGGGTAGGGCAGTTGACGTGGTGGACATGGACTTCAGTTAAGCCTTTGATAAGGTTTCACATGGTAGACTTTTGGAGAAAATGCAGAGGCATGGGATTGAGGGTAATTTAGCTGGCTTTCTGTAAGAAGGCAGCGAGTGGTGGTTGATGGAAAATAGAAACTGGCTTTCTGTAAGAAGGCAGCGAGTGGTGGTTGATGGAAAATATTCAGTCTGGAGTCCGGTTAATAGTGGTGTGCCACAACGATCTGTTTTGGGACCACTGTTGTTTGTCATTGTTATAAATGACTTGGACACAGGCATAGGTGGATGGGTTAGTAAGTTTGCAAATGACACTAAAGTCGGTGGAGTGGTGGACAGATGGAAGAATGATGCAGGTTGCAGGAGGCTTGGATAAACTGCAGAATTGGGCTGAGAGGTGGCAAATGGAGTTCAATGCAGTTAAATGTGAGTTGATTCACCTTGGGAAGAATAACAGGAAGGCAGAATACTGGGTCAATGGATAGATTCTTGGTAGTGTGGATGTGCAGAGGGATCTTGGTGTCCATGTACATAGATCCCTGAAAGTTGCTACTCAGGTTGATAGTGCTGTTAAGAAGGCATACGGTGTGTTAGATTTTATTGGTAGAGGAATTGAGTTCCGGAGCCATGATGTCATGCTGCAACTGTACAAAACGCCAGTGCGGCCTCACTTGGAATATTGTGTACAGTTCTGGTCGCTCCATTACAGGAAGGATGTGGAAGCATTAGAAAAGGTGCAGAGGAGATTTACCACGATATTGCCTGGTGAAGGGAAGGTCTGATGAGGAAAGGCTGAGGGACTTGGGTCTGTTCTCATTGGAGAGAAGAAAGCTAAGAGGGGATTGAATAGAGGTGTACAAGATGATCAGAGGATTAGGTAGGGTAGACAATGAAAGTCTTTTTCTTAGGATGATGGCATCGGCTTACACGAGGGGGCATAGCTGCAAATTGAGGGTGATAGATTTAAGACAGTTGTCAGAGGCAGGTTCTTTACTCAGAGGGTGGTAAGGGCGTGGAATGTCCTGCCTACCAATGTAGTTAACTCAGCCACATTGGGGGCATTTAAACAGTTCTTGGATAAGCATATGATGACGATGGGGGATGGGCTTAGATTAGTTCACAGGTCGGTGCAACATCAAGGGCTGAAGGTTCTGTGCTGCATTGTTCTATGTTCTATGCTCTGTGTTTCTGGAATGGTCATAATGATTGTGAAGACAGACAGGTTGGTTCACCTTTCCAGGAATTTTAAACAAATGACAAACCACTTTTTAGAGCTGATAAATATCCAATCCCTCGCATGGAGGATTTGTACACAGCTAGTGGAGGGGTGCTGTCCTTCATGAAGCTGGACATGGGCCATACGTACTTGTAATCACAGTTAGGTGTGGATTCCCAGAAGTACAATTAATACCCATAAGGGTTTGTACCAATATACGAGACTGCCATTTGGGGTACCATCAGCCTGTGCAATTTTTAGTGGATGATGAAGAATATTATCAGAGTCTACCCCAGGTTACCATTTATCTAGATGATATACTAATAACAGGGAAGATCAATAAAGAGCACTGAGAGAACGTAGATATAGTCCTTAGATGTTTCTCCCAGGCAGGTGTATGCCTTAGAAGGGAAAAATGTATGTTCCAGGCACCCCAAGTGACCTACTTGGGCAACAGAAGGTCCTGATGAAGGGCTTTTGCCCAAAATGTCTGACCTGCTGTGCTTTTCCAGCACCACTCTAATCTAAACTCTGGTTTCCAGCATCTGCAGTCCTCACTTTTGCCTAGATTGGGATACACTCATTGCAAGATAAAGTGGGGGCAATCAAAGGTTTCCCAGGACCCATGTCTGTACCGCAGCTCAGGTCTTTCCTTGGGTTCATATATAACCTGGCCTCCATCCTGGCACCTATGCATCAACTCCTAAAAAAGGGTTAGCCTTGGAAATGGTTGTGTAGCCAGACCAAAGCTTTCAGGGAAATGAAGAAACAGCTATTATCCTCTACGGTGTTGGCACACTTTGACCGCAGCGAGATCTGGTATTGATATATGATGCCTCCCCATATGGCATCAGGTTAGTATTAGCTCATGGGTGGCCCAATGGAGCGGCATGCCTAATAGTTTATACATCCAGGACTTTGGCAAATGCAGTGCCTAAATCCATCCAGATGGAGAAGGTTTGGCGGTTACATTTGGAGTTAGGAAGGTCCATCAATACCTTGTAAATTTGTAATAATAACCAGGTAGGTCTACTTAAGAGGACAAGGCAATGCTATCCATAGCTTCGCAGCTGACAATATCAGACAAAAATCCGGTCCTGGCAAAACAAAAACAGCTGGTGGGGGGAACCAAAGGGCCGTCAAAACCAGAATTGAAATCTTTTTGGACCCAGAGAGACCAGATCACGATAGAGGACGGCATATTATTATGGGGAGCAAGGGTGATAGTCCCGAGCAATGTTTGCTGCCAGACACTGGCTAAACTCTACCAGGGTCATCCAGAGGTTTCCAAAATGAAGATGCTGACAAGAAGTTATATCTGGTGGCCAGGATTGGATGCAGACATAGCCACATTGGTGAGGTAGTGTCCAGAGTGCCAACAAGGACAAAAAGTACTGCAAGCAGCTCCCCGCATTCATGGTAATGGCCAGATAGAGCCTACACTCGGTTACATGTTGGCTATGCGGTCCTTTCGTGGGCTCAATGTTTTTAGTTATTGTGGACACCCTCTCCGAAGCTTCCATAACCTTCCTGTAACATGGATTTCACAGGCAATAAAATCCACCTGGTTCCAGAACTGAACGCAATAATCTAAGTGTGGCCTAACCAAAGTCTTATCAAGCTGCAACATGACATCCTGATGCTTGTACTCAATTCCCTGACCAATAAAGGCAAGCATGCCATTTGCCTCGCTACCTGAATGGCCAATTTCAGGGAGCTATGGACTTGAACGCCAAGATCCCTCTGTATATTAATGCTGTTCAGAGTCCTGCCATTAACTGTATACTTTTTCTTAACATATGATCTCCCAAAGTGCAGCACCTCACACTTACCCAGATTAAACTCCATCTGCCGTTTCTCTGCCCATATCTACAACTGATCTATATCACGCTGTATCCTTTGACAACCTTCTACAGTATCTACAATTCAACCAATCTTTGTGTCATCTGCAAACCTACTAACCCAACCATCTATGTTTCCATCCAAGTCATTTATATATATCACAAACAGCAGAGGTCCCAGGGCAGATCCTGTGGAACACCACTAGTCATGGACCTCCAGTCTAAAAAACACCCTTCCACCACTACCCTCTGCCTTCTAATGGCAAGTCAATTCTGAATCCAAGGAGCCAAGTCACCATGCATCCCATGCATCTTAATCTTCTGGATGAACCTACCACGAGGGACCTTGTCGAAAGCCTTACTAAAATCCATGTAGACAATATCCACTGCTCTACCCTCATTGAGGACCTTCATTACCTCCTCAAAAAATTCAATCAAATTAGTAAGACATGACCTGCCCCGCACAGAATCATGCTGACTGTCCCTAATTAGGCCATTCTTTTCTAAAGGCATGTACATCCTATCCCTAAGAATTCTCTCCAATAGCTTCCTAACCACCGACATGAGACTGACTGGTCTATAGTTTCCTAGATTATTCCTATTCCCCTTCTTAAACTGAGGAATAACATTGGCTACTCGCCAGTCCTTCTCCTGATCTTGGTCAAGGCCCAGCAATGTCCTCTGTTGCCTCTCTCAATAACCTGGGGTAGATCTCATTGGGCCCTGGGGACTTATCCACCTTAATGTTCTTCAAGAGATTCATTGTTTGTAATTAACTGTTATTTTGCCTGTGAAATTTAATTTATATTCATTCTAAGTGTTAGATAGTACTCAGTGCTTGCAATGTTTGAGTCTCATAGTAAACATTTTTTAATTTAAAACCATGGAATTTTAAGACTTAATTCTTTCAATAAATAAGTGAGATTTTGTTTTTTTTTTTCAAAAAATGCTACTGGTCCCCACTTTATCATAAGACGGTAAAGTATTTCATTATCTAGTTTTGTGGCACACAATGAATAGGCCAATGACCACCTTTCTGGATTAGTGGTGCTGGAAAAGCACAGCAGTTCAGGCAGCATCCGAGGAGCAGGGAAATCGACGTTTCGGGCAAAAGTCCTTCATCAGGAATACAATGACCACCTTTCCCAATATTCCTGCCTCCTAGGCCATTGCCAAAGAACCCACAAAATTCCAGCTTGAAATGCTGTCTTTCATTGTTGCTGAGTAAAACTTCTGAAACTCTCTTCCTAAAAGCTGCCTCTGTTTATATACTGGCTGCAGTGGTTCAAGAAGGTAGCTCATCAGCACCTTCTCAAGTGTAGTTAAGGGTGGGCAATAAACATTCGCCTTACCAGTGATGCCCATATCCCTTAAGCAATTGTTTTTTTAAAAATTGCACATATTAATGCATTTATTAAAATTATTAGAAATGAGTCTCACTGACTCATTTTGTTGGCCATTTTGAGATAATATTAGAAATGGGATGAGCTGATAAACACTAAAAGCTAAGCCAAATGCACTCCACATGCCCTTTGAGTATTAAAGGAAATCAATCAAAGCAGCCGTCTCAGATACACTTCAGAGCAAAAGGAGTTCCTTGAGTTTATAAAGTGAACACCAAGAACCATCCTCCCTAATTAGTAAGGTGGCCAATAACTTAGATCAATATGAAACCACCTCGTTCCTTTTCCACCAGAAAGATATAGCAAATTTAAAATAAATGTTATGCTTTTAAATTATCTCCTCTCTGTTATTGATATGAGGAAATATTGCCATAGAATTGGCAGACAGCTAATGCTATTCTTCTATTCAAAATGGGAGACAAGACAAATCCAGGGGAATTATAGATCAGTTATCTGAATACTGGAGTTAGGAAAATTCTTAGAATCTTTATTCAAAGGTAATACAGACAAACGTTAGAAACAGAGAGAAAAATGAAGAGTAGTCCACACAGATTTCCAAAAGGACAGTCATATTCATCAAATGTGTGAATGAATTATTTAAGGATAGCAATGTGAATTTAATCTACAAAGACTTGCAAAATGCCTCTAATAAAGGACCACAGGATAGATTTAGGTTAGTGAAATAACAGCACAGAGGCCGGTATACCATCACCAAGTCACCCTGTAGTATTTTTCTCATTTTTCCTCAGCACCCATGTCATGTGAATCCTCTGTCTATATTTTTTCTTTTTTCCCCTTTCTCCCCCACACTACCGCCTAACTGCAGGATCCCTTATTTATATCTGTCAGCCAGGACTTCCTTGATTGGCCCAGGCTAACAACACAATCAAGGATCTCATAGGCAATAAGTTCCACTTGGTTCCAGACAGAGTATGTGAGAAGAAGGGGATTTCTAGCAGATCGGAGAGCAAAATGGCTATAAAATACGGTTGGAGTTTTAAACTTAACTATTCAGATTAGTAGAAGGTCAGAAGTGGAGTGTCATAGAGATCAGTTCTGGGATTGGTACTGTTCACCAGTTACATAAATTGGTTGGTCTTGGTGATCAGAAGAACAACAACAAATTTTGTGACAAGGCAAAAATTGGAAGGTACATCAAATAGGAAAGAAGACAATGACAAGATAGAAGAATTTAACAAATTTGCAGAATGGACATGCAAGTGGTGCATTGTAGAAGGCAAAATAAAAAGACCACTCACACGCTGTTACAACACTGGCATCTACCCAACAATGTGGCAAATTGCCCAAGCATGTCCTGTACATAAAAAGCCGGGCAAATCCAACCTGGCCAATTACTGTCCAAACAGTCTACTCTTGATTATCAGTAAAGTGATGGAAGGTGTCAATAACAGTGCTATCAAGCAACACCTGTTCAGCAATAACTTGCTCAGTGACACCCAATTTGGGTTCCGTCTGTACCACTCAGCTCCTGACCTCCTTACAGTCTTAATTCAAACATGGACAAAAGAGCTGAATTCCAGAGGGGAGGTAAGAGTGACAGCCCTTGACATCAAGGCTGCATTTGGCCCACAATGGCATCAAGGAGTCCAGCAAAACTGGACTTAATGGCTTTCAAGGGGCACATTCTCCATTGATTGATGCCATACATAGGACATAGGAAGATGGTCGTGGTTGTTAGAGGTCAGTCACCTCAGCTCCATGACATCTCTGCAGGAGTTCCTCAGGATAGTGTCTGAGGTTCAGAGTCCCTGGGCCCTCCTCCAAAATATCCATTCAGTGGAAACAAGGCCCTGAATATTCATGCACATACTGTGGAAGATCAGAATCATCACCATGGATATTACAGAAACCTGACCAAGCGTCCCCCCAGATGTAGCTACCCCTCTAGATATACTTTTAACCACTTATCCCTCCCAAATTATTAGTAATGTGATTCTTGTCATTATATCAACCCTTCTCCTCTTTCTTTTCTATCATTTTGATGGCTTTTTAGTTAAACAGGGCTATTTATAAGACATAGTATTGGACGATTTAGTTATATAATCAGAGTTTAGGGCTATAATTTAATGAAGTCCCATACTTTGTCATTTCGTGGCATTAAGTACATTGTGAACATTTTCTTTTGCTTGGTATATGGGTGCTTAGGGTCACCAATTGTTTTACAAATATTTGCACAAATATTCAGTATGCTCAGTGAAACCTCTGAAAAATAGAATTACCCAATTGAGATCCCTTCTGATATGCCTGATCTCAGGAGTTTAATGAAGCAGCCTAGGTGTGAAACTGATCACTGAAGGATGTACTACTGGGTCAATCTACTTTATGCTTTTTTGTCAGTAGCTGGCACATTCATTTTATTGGACTGTATTTGAGAGTTAAGTTCACTGTCATTGAATAATTAGTAGTCCTTTTTAATCATTTAATTATTTCATATTTTAGTATATCTCAATATGAATTTAACACAGCACACTTTGAGTTCTTTGAATTTGAATCCTTTGAAACAATGAGGTGGAGAAGGAGACATTATTTATGGCGTTGACTCAGAGTTCAGATCCTCCCTTGAGAGTTAGGAAGGTAAATTACATTTGTGCAGGGATAAAATATTTTCCTTCTCATCTGATAAGATTCCATCCAACTGTACTTTGAGCAGAACACAATTCAGGCTTGCCCTGTCATCTCTTTTTAAACTCATGGTATATTATTTCTCTATTTGCCAATATGAAATGTTCACATATTTTGTTGGTTGGTTTTAAATTGGATTGAACATAATAATGAGAGTAATTAACAGGTAATGTCTCATCACATTATATTGTTTCTACAGTATGAATGGCAAGTAATAACGTTACGTACAGTAACATAAATTTAACGGTGATTCATTGCATCCCAGTTGAATTTTGCATCTCTATTTCTTTGTCACATAGAGATGGAAGTAAAAAACATTGAAGGCTCTGCCATTGTGTAGAGAAATATCAAACAATTAATTGCTCACATTAAAGAGAAAATTATCAATTTATCTGTTTTTTTTCATGATGATTGAAATGAATGTTGATTAGCAAACTAAAAGGCTCCCTGATTCCCTTTAAACATTGTAACAGATTTGTTGAATACTCACCTAGGATTCAGCGCCACTGATGTTTCAACTTGCCCTTAGTACTATACTTAAGCACCTGCTAAACTATACACTCAATTCCTGGATCTCCCAAACTTCTATGGCATATTCAAAAGCAAGAGTAGTGCTTCCAATGGGAGTACAATATATCTAAATCCAACCCCCACCAATGATATAGGAACAGCTTTGTACATTGTTAGAAACAGTAAAACCTATTTCTTACTTTTGAGAAAGTGATTAATTTTCTGGATAAATGGATTTTCAGAAGACACTTGATGAAGTTCCCGTTGTTAGAGAGTCATAGTCATAGAGATGTACAGTATGGAAATAGACCCATCAGTCTAAATTGTCCGTGCTGACCAGATATCCTGAATTAATATAGTGCCATTTGCCAGCATTTAGCCCATATCCCTCTAAACCTTTCCCATTCGTATACTCATCCACATTCCTTTTAAATGTTATGATTTGGAGATGCCGGTGTGTTGGACTGGGGTGTACAAAGTTAAAAATCACACAACACCAGGTTATAGTCCAACAGGTTTAATTGGAAGCACACAACCTTCGGAGCGACGCTCCTTCATCAGAATCACCTGACAAAGGAGCGTCGCTCCGAAAGCTAGTGCTTCCAATTAAACCTGTTGGACTATAACCTGGAGTTGTGTGATTTTTAACTTTTACATGTTGTAATTGTACCAGTCTTGATCACTTCCTCTGGCAGTTGGTTATCCATTAGGTCCCTTTTAAATCTTTTCCCTCTCACCCTGAACCTATGCTCTCTAGTTCTGGACTCACCCCAAGGGAAAGACCTTGTCTATTTACCTTATCCATGTCCCTTATGATTTTATAAACACCTATAAGGTCACCCCTCAGCCTCCGACACTCCACATAAAGCAGTCCCAGCCTATTCAGCCTCTCCCTATAGCTCAAATCCTCCAACCCTGGCAACATCCCTGCAAATCTTTTCTGAACTCCTTCAAGTTTAACAACATCTTTCTACAGCAGGGAGATCAGAATTGCATGCAGTGTCCCAAAAGTGGCCTAACCAATGTCCTGTACAACTCAAACATGACCTTTGTCCCTTTAAGAGATCAACATGCAACTGCTTCTGGTCTGATATTACATGATGCCAGGCTTTGTAGCACTGGAGGTAGAGCCTGTGTCTGCAGATTACTCAGTGTTATGTATTAGGTTAGCTGTAAAGAAACTTACTGGAGGTCTTCAAGCAAACATAATCCAAGTTTGCGTTACATTTAGAGAACAAAAGAGAATTATTATACCCACGAGAGAAGCTCATAGAGTCATCGAGTCATAGAGATGTACAGCACGGAAGCAGACCCTTCGGTCCAACTCGTCCATGCCGACCAGATATCCCAACCCAATCTAGTCCCACTTGACAGCTAACGGCCCATATCCCTCCAAATTCAAATTACAGTGGTACTGGAAAAGCACAGCAGTTCAGGCAGCATCCGAGGAGCAGGAAAATCAATGTTTCGGGCAAAAGCCCTTCATCAGGAATAGAGGCAGAGAGCCCGAAGGGTGGAGAGATAAATGAGAGGCGAAGAGGTGAAGGAGGCCCAGGATCTCCATGTCCTCGGCTGAGTGGGAGGGGAAGTTGAAATGTTGGGCCACTGGGCGGTGTGGTTGATTGGTGCAGGTGTCCCAGAGATGTTCTCTAAAGCGCTCTGCTAGGAGGCGTCCAGTCTCCCCAATGTAGAGGAGACTGCATCAGGAGCAACGGATGCAATAAATGATATTGTGGATGTGCAGGTAAAACTTTGATGGATGTGGAAGGCTCCTTTGGGGCCTTGGATGGAGGTGAGGGAGGAGGTGTGGGCACAGGTTTTGCAATTCCTGCAGTGGCAAGGGAAGGTGCCTGGATGGGAGGGTGGGTTGTAGGGGGGCGTGGACCTGACCAGGTAGTCACGGAGGGAATGGTCTTTGCGGAAAGCGGAAAGGGGTGGGGAGGAAAATATTTCCCTAGTAGTGGCGTCAGTTTGGAGGTAGTGGAAATGTCATCAGATGATTTGGTTTATGCGAAGGTTGGTAGGTCCTGGGCCTCCTTCACCGCCGCTCCCTCACCACCCGATGCCTGGAGGAAGAACGCCTCATCTTCCGCCTCGGAACAATTCAACCCCAGGGCATCAATGTGGACTTCACCAGTTTCCTCATTTCCCCTTCCCCCACCTCACCCCCGTTCCAAACTTCCTGCTCAGCACTGTCCCCATGACTTGTCCTAACTGCCTATCCATTTATCTCTCCACCCTGCAGGCACTCTGCCTCTATTTCTGATGAAGGGCTTTTGCCCGAAACATCGATTTTCCTGCTCCTCGGATGCTGCCTGAACTACTGTGCTTTTCCAGCACCACTCTAATCTAGAATCTGGTTTTCCAGCATCTGCAGTCCTTGTTTTTACCATATCCCTCCAAACCCTTCCTATTCATACACCCATCCAGATGCCTTTTAAATGTTGCAATTGTCCCAGCCTCCACCACTTCCTCTGGCAGCTCACTCCATACACGTACTACCCTCTAAGTGAAAAAGTTGCCTCTTAGGTCTCTTTTATATCTTTCCCCTCTCACCCTAAACCTATGCCCTCTAGTTCTGGACTCCCCCACCCCAGGGAAAAGACTTTGTCTATTTATCCTATCTATGCCCCTCATAATTTTGTAAACCTCTATAAGGTCACCCCTCAGCCTCCGCGCTCCAGGGAAAACAGCCCCAGCCAATTCAGCCTCTCCCTATAGCTCAAATCCTCCAACCCTGGCAACATCCTTGTAAATCGTTTCTGAACCCTTTCAAGTTTCATAACATCTTTCCAATAGGAAGGAGACCAGAATTGCATGCAATATTCCAACAGTGGCCTAACCAATACCCTGTATAGCTGCAACATGACCTCCCAACTCCTGTACTCAATACTCTGACCAATGAAGGATAACATACCAAATGCCTTCTTTACAATCCTATCTACCTGTGACTCCACTTTCAAGACCCTGCACTCCAAGTCTCTTTGTTCAGCAATACTCCAAAGATCTTACCAATTAGTGTATAAGCCCTGCTAAGATTTGCTTTCCCAAAATACAGCACCTCGCATTTATCTAAATTAAACTCCATCTACCACTTCTCAGCCCTTTGGCCCATCTGGTCAAGATCCTGTTGTAATCTGAGGTAACCCTCTTCGCTGTCCACTACACCTCCAATTTTGGTGTCATCTGTAAACTTACTAACAGTACCTCTTATGCTCCCATCCAAATCATTTATATAAATGACAAAAAGTAGTGGACCCAGCACCAATCCTTGTGGCACTCCGCTGGTCACAGGCCTCCAGTCTGAAAAGCAACCCTCCACCACCACCCTCTGTCTTCTATCTTTGAGCCAGTTCTGTATCCAAATGACAAGTTCTCCTTGTATTCCATGAGATCTAACCTTGCTAACCAGTCTCCTATGGGGAACCTTGTCAAATGCCTTACTGAAGTCCATATAGATCACATCTATTGCTCTGCCCTCATCAATCCTCTTTGTTACTTCTTCAAAAAAATCAATCAAGTTTGTGAGACATGATTTCTCACGCATAAAGCCATGTTGACTATTCCTAATCAGTCCTTGCCTTTCCAAATACATGTACATCATGTCCCTCAGGATTCCCTCCAACAACTTGCCCACCACTGACGTCAGGCTCACTGGTCTATAGTTCCCTGGGTTGTCTGTACCACCTTTCTTAAACAGTGGCACCACATTTGCCAACCTCCTGTCTTCCAGCACCCTCACCTGTGACTATCGATGATACAAATATCTCAGTAAAAGGCCCAGCAATCACTTCTCTAGCTTCCCACAGAGTCTTATGCTATACCTGATCAGGTCCTGGGGATTTATCCACCTATATGCGTTTCAAGATATCCAGCACTTCCTCCTCTGTAGTGTGGACAGTTTTCAAGATGTCACCATCTACTTCCCTACATTCTATATCTTCAACATCCTTTTCCACAGTAAATACTGACACAAAATACTCATTTAGTATCTTCTCCATTTTCTGCAGCTCCACACAAAGTCTGCCTTGCTGATCTTTGAGGTACCCTATTCTCTCCCTCGTTACCCTTTTGTCCTTAATGGATTTGTAAAAACTCTTTGGATTCTCCTTAACTCTATTTGCCAAAGCTATCTCATGTCCCCTTTTTATCTAAAGAAGATATAGAAGAATGTGAGGTATTAGAGACAATGCAAATAAAAGGGTTTATGTGAATAATTCCAGAAATTAGGAAGTTTAATTCGGTAGGTAGATTGAGGAAGCTGTACCTGTTCTCCTTGAAGAAAACAGAAAGCTTGGTAGAGGTATTCAAAATCATTAAAGATCTGGCCAATGTAGGAAATACTATACCCACTGTTCGAAAAATTGAGAGCCAAGGACTTTACTTAAAATGCTAGGTGAAAGAAGCAACACTGTCATGAAAAAAAGCATTTTAATGTAACGAGTGGTTACGATCTGGAATGCACTGACTGACAGTGTGGTGAAGGCAGGGTAAGTTGTGGCTTTCAAAAATGAATTGGGTCATTATCCAAAAAGGAAGAATTTGTAAGGCTACAGGAAAAAGACTGAGGAGTGGCACTAGTGGGTAAGATAGACTGAGTCACCCCCTTCTGTGCTGTAACCATTCTGTGACTCCATGAGGGCAATAGCAAAATCTGGTTTGCAATTGATTTGATCGTACAAATTAGAAGAGAAAAGGTGGCGAGAAAAGTGGGAGAGGTTCTCTATTCCTGATGAAGGGCTTTTGCCCAAAACATCGATTCTCCTGCTCCTCAGATGCTGCCTGACCTGCTGTGCTTTTCCAGCACCACTCTGATCTAAACTCTGGTTTCCAGCATCTGCAGTCCTCACTTTTGCCTACTTGACTGTAACTCTTTTCTGCTCCCAGACTTCAGGTTAAAATCGCACCTTTGTCTATATTGTTGTCATCCTTCACCCTCTCCTTAATTTACCACGGTAGCAACCTTACCTTAAAAAAATTACACTCTTAACTAACCTCAAAGACTTAAGCATACTGTTGAACGTCAATACCAATTTGAACAATGGAGGTAATTGTAATTCGAGGCACCAACGGGATAGTCATAGCACATTTTGCCTACCCAATATTATAACTGTGATCCCTCCTGAAACTAACTGGCTGTTAGAGAGTGAGGAATCAGCCTGCATTGGTGAAAGGGGCAGTACATTTTGAAGTGTAGTCGATGCAGGGAAAGGCCAGTTTGACAACAGCAATTTCTCACATACAGCAATATGAGATAGATGATGAGGTAATTTATTCTACTAATGTTGGCTGAGGGATAAACTGGACTGGACTCTGGAAAATGTCCCACATTATCCTTTAACTAGCATATCATAAGATTAGATTGCAATTGCAAAACTGCTCTCGTACATCAGTCTGGTGTTCCGAGCAGGAGGAGTGTCCACATTGCTTGATCAGGCAGCACTGCATGCTTGACTCAAGGGGAAAGCTGACAATCTATCTTTCTAAGTCTGCAATGTAAGAGTTGACATTGCCCAAATGAACCGACCCAACATCAGTCAATTCGGCTGTTGCTGACTACACTGCAGATTCTCAAACTCGATGCTAAAGTCTGGCTTCATTGTTTAGCAAAAGAGATTAATATGGGGCGGCATGGTGGCTCACTGGTTAGCACTGCTGCCTCACAGCACCAGGGTCCCTGGTTCGATCCAGCCTCGGGCAACAGTCTGTGTGGAATTTACACATTCTCCCCGTGTCTGCGTGGGTTTCCTTCAGGTGCTCCAATTTCCTCCCGCAGTCCAAAAATGTGCAGGTCAGGTGAATTGGCCATGCTAAATTGCCCACAGTGTTACGTGCATTAGTCAGAGGGAAATGGGTTTGGGTGGGTTACTCTTTGGAGGGACGGTGTGGACTAGTTGGGCCAAAGGGCCTGTTTCCACACTGTAGGTAATCTAATCTAATATTTAGCAGAAGTTACTCAATAATAAGAAAATTGTAAGAATTTGAATTTGTTTTGCAATTTAGCTCATTACTTTGTCTCATTTAGTCTGTAAACCCCACCTTTCTGGGTGACCTTTCAATACAATGAATATGTAGTCTGATGACTCAAACTCCCTGTAATAAGATTAAGGCCTGCCTGATATAGTTTAACCTCAATGACATAAAGTATTTATCCTGATCACTGCATATGACGTGGATTTAGTTTGTTCATTACAAACTAAAAGAGTTTAGTGCATTGATTGTAAAGTAAGGGACAGAACAGTCTTTACCTTGTGAGTCTTCTCAGCACAAGTTTTACTGAAATCTGAAGTAAACACTTCACAGCATCAAAACTGGCATTTCAAATGTGCGCTGTGGTAATACAATGAGCTCCTGACCCCTGTCATAAATATTCAATCTATTCCTTTCAAAGCTATGTGGATTAGCATTATGAGCTGTTGTGAGTGCTTCACAAGATGGTCTGTATTATTTACATTAATCTTACCATGGACATAGTTCTGTTATATTCTGTTGGGCTGCAGTGTTCATCAACATCTCCTGACCTAATGGTTATCAAAAAGAAGCACTCAGCTTTGAAAAGAAATATTGTTATAATTTAATAATTCAGTCATTGATTTTTTTTCTGTTTCCTCTGCCAGATTCTCTTGGGTTTTCAGAAAGCAGCAGCACAGAGCAAAGCAGATGATAATCCTCTTCAATTCAACACCACAGAATTTGAATATCATGTGTTTGCCTTGTAGGAAAGCGACAGATAATGTTTTGACCCATTGGTAATGCAAAAACTCCCCTGAGGACAACAAACCAAACATAGGCAGCAAATATTGCAGTTGAATTGGAGCCTGTCATCAGAACCACGTTAGCATTGCTGGGACAATTGATTCTTTCAGAACTTTGGTCAATGGATTTTTGTTGGGTGAGGGTATCAAGCATTTGGATTAAAGGTGGATAAATAGAATTGAGGTACAGACTTAACTGAATCGTGGAACAGATATAAGAGGCTGAATCTCCTGCTTCTGTTCCACAATAATTTACAAGGCATTCGCAATTGTCAAATGACGTAACAACCAAATAATTAATTAATGAGGAAAGTATTTGGAACAGCAAATGATGCTCAAAAACCAAAATACATAAATAAGTACTACAAGCACCAGACCATTTCCCTTCCTGACAATTTCACAAATTTCTTCCCTGATTCTGCACTCTTGAACATTCCACTTAACGTTGTTCAGTCAAAGTGAGCCGAGACCACTTTTCCCTTGGCAAGAATCTTCTCTGTCAGCTTCCAGTATTTGACAGGCAGTAAGATCTGACAATCTGCAGGATGCAAATGAGTCTCCCTTAAAATGTGATGGAGCCAGTTTTAATTTCCTTCTCCACACTGTACTGTGCCATCGTTGGATGTAAAACAAAAACTAATGATATTCCACTGTCTTAATCATTTTGCAACAGACCTGAAACTGACACCGTCAGATTCACAAACACAGAAATTGCTGGAAAAACTCAGTGGCTCTGGCAGATATGTGGAGAGAAATCAGAGTTGACGTTTGTCACCCAACTTTATTTCTGATTTCCAGCATCCGTAGTCCTTTCAGTTTCTATTTACAGTGAGACTAACCCCTCTTTTATCGCAAGGCAGAGTTCAAAGGCTGTTTTTAAATCATTTTTAAAAAGCGGTTCAATTGTTGTACATGTAAACCGAGAAGCTTTTAATCTGAATCTAGAAGCTGCAAGTAGAAAAAAGGCTATATTGACCACGAAGGTCAGACAGACGTGAGTAATTACTGTGCTGAGTAACTTTTTGACACGTTTTGATTTGCTGGAGAATGAAATCGCCTCACCTTCTGGATGTAGGGGCTGACTGTCCATAGGCTCCCTCCCGGTAGGTGCAGCACCGGAGCTGGGTATCCGACACCTCTCCGAGTAATCTCCAAGCCTGAGACTCTGGTGACTGGTTACCAGGGACCTTCGATATTGCCAGGTCAGCAGCAATGCATGTCGACAGATTCTCACACACTCCCTAACCACAGGCGTCCGTGCTTACCACGCCACTAGCTTCCAGGCAGTACAATGTTTGCAAAATATACCCAGAGACAAAACCCTGGAGGAGGGCTGCCCCAGGGCTGTAAGGCGACGCACGAAAGAGAGGGACTGGAAAAGACGAGGAACAGCAGGCTGCGTGTTCTGAGTGAGAAGGGCTGAGAGGAGTACTTTGCAAACAAAAGCTTTTCCACTAGAGCGACAGAAAAGTGAAGGAATGATTCAATTATGGGAATCTTTTGCTCCATTATAGATAGTGCTGTCTAATAACGCAGAAGTGGTACTGCCAGCAACGTGACCTGAAGCTGCTAAATGGCTCTCATGGTTTTATTTCATTTGCAGTGCTTTCACAGAGTCATGTCTGAGCTGGAGAGCTGAATGCAAACAGGATTGCATTCCCCCAAGAATGACAGATAAAAACTCTTTTGCAGGGTCCCTTGAAGGTTTTTTATATCTAAGGTAACGCAAACCAAGCACAACTTTTATTTTACAGAATTAGGGACGTTTGATTAAAAAGTGGAACGGCGTCCTTGTGAAGTTTGACCATGTTTTTAAACAAAAGCAATTTCTGCCCTAACTCGGGGGGTCACTGTTTGTCACGTGAGGGCGTCTCCAGGGCCCTCAGTCGGTGCAAGACCCAGGTTCAGGCTGCATTCAGCCTGCCCTGCACAATGGAGGCGACCTCCTGCAATTCCTCGATGTTCAATCATTGACATCAGCACCCACAGCTCTCCCTTGAATGGACATTACGAATCCTCCCCCGCCCAACACATCTCGATTCACCCTCCCCTCACTCCAAGACTGCGCAGAGCACGTGGAGGGTATCTATCCTCACTGGATTGTGGGATGCCTCTTGAGCCATCCAAGAGTTTGAAGCAGCTCCTGCAATCCCCATGGTCGAATGGGGCACCTTCTCGCATGGATCAGATTGCAGCGTTCCCCGGATTTCTCACAAATTGAATCAGCATCGGGAACAAAGCAACACAGGGTTGAATGGAAGGGTGGACTCAAAATCCACCTTTAAGCCTGGTTCTAGTGCCCACAGTTGCTGACAATGACTGAACTGTCAATTCCGGTCAGGCCCCTGTGTGCAGGGCGTTCGTAGGCACGACACACAGACTTTCTAGAAATGTACTGGAAACCCATTTCTACTTCTATCGTTTGTTGGCTGCTTACTGGATGTCTTTAGGTTGACATGCATGTCATTGACCATTGGTCTCTTGGCAGTCCTGTAAGTGGGTACCATTGGGTTCAGCAGCCTTGTGGATTCAGACTGCCTGACCTGCCAGTTACAGGTCAGTTCACTGACTGTTTTCTTACAGATCCCTCTTTGTTATAGAGTCATAGAGATGTACAGCATGGAAACAGACCCTTTGGTCCAACTCGTCCATGCTGACCAGATATCCCAACCCATCATAGTTGCACCTGCCAGATCTGGAAGGGGGCTGGGCTGTGAATACTAAGGAACTGTGATGACTTTCGGGTTCAACAATTAAAAGAAAAATCATTGAATGACATGAAATAGAAGGAAGCCATTTGATCCAAAGTCTCTGTGCTGACCCTCGGAGAGATCTTTCCAACCAATCCCACTCCTCTGCTTTTTCTCCAGAATCTCTAAACTTTTACCTGTCATATATCATCTAACATTTTATTGAAAGTTTTTATTGATTCTGCTCCAACTACCTACTCAAGCAATGCCTTTTTCATGATTTCTCTGGTCCTTTTGTTAATTAACCTTAAATCTGCTTCCTTGGGTTACCAGATATTCCACCAAGAGAAACAGCTTCTCCTCATTTACCTTATCAAATGTCTTCATTTTGAATACAAATCAAATCTTATCCTAAACTTGGTTCTGAGGAGAATAGTCCGTTTTCTCTGGTCTCTCCACATCAATGAGATTAGATTAGATTAGATTAGATTACAGTGTGGAAACAGGCCCTTCGGCCTTAAAACATTGATATCCTTCAAACAGTATCATGTCTGAAATTGGCATTAGCTGGGACCGAATCACTATTCTCTGATGCTTTGTATAACTTTTGTGCTTTTGTTTAACATGCTTCTTAGAGGTTCCAGAGATCCTGTTAGCCATTTTAACACAAATAATTCTGCATGTAAAACTCCATGTCATCTGTTTCCTTCACCTTTAAAATTCAAACACTTTGTTTATATATTGGCTCTACTTAATCTTCCTAACAAGATGAATTGGATCACACTTCCTGGTGTTAAATTTAATCTGTTATTTCTGCCTGCTTCACAACGCCTTCTATGCTTTCATGAAGTCATTCATTATCCTGTCACTTTTGGTTACAGCTGGAGGTCTTACGGCATGGTGATAGTGTACTTACCTCTAGGCCAGAAGCTCTAGGTTGAAATTCTATCTCTGGATTGGATAGCCATGGAAATTGTACTATGATGCAGTCAAACAGGTTGCTTATCAATCTACAAGTTATTCTGGTACACCTATGACAGATGCTAAGAATCCCTAGGTCAAGCAGAACCCACTTTCCCATGTTCAACTAGCCTTTAGTTCTTGCTTTGAGCAAGTATCATCCCCATTCTGAAGGGCAGCCACATGCTGCTTACGACGTTTTTCAAGTTTTGAACTATCTGTCCATATTTAAATTATGTCCTATACATCAACTCCAGGTCATTAATATAAATAGAACAGCAATATATTGTTCACATGTATTTTACAAAAAAAAGTACAGTGAAAAGTTTTATAAGTAATATGTAGTTCAAAGGGGCAGTGATCTGAACATCAGCTGCTGGAATATTGCATTGCATACTTCTCTCTGGTCTGAATGTCCGTATACGCAACACATCAATGCTATCCTCATCAACTTGTTCGATTACTTCAACAAATATTTCAATAAATTTCACCAAACACAATTTGCTTTTAACAAATCTATGCTACCTTTCCTTCAGTATTCCATTATTATCCAAATGCCAGTAAATTTTGACACATTATCTCCGCTGAAGATTTCTCTCCCACATGTAGTAGCTAGGTTTATCATCTCCCCTTTTGTGAACCATAGTGTTGCAATCTTCCAGTCTATTGCCATACCTCAGGAAATAAATGATTGCTGTTTTTTTTTTCTCACCTTACTTTCCCCAGTATCCTAGGACATACGCCATTTGGAACACCTGACCTTTCTGCTTTGTGTGCTGCCAACTTTTTTAAAAATGTGTCTTTATATTTAGCCCATCCAATCTTTCAGCTGCATCCTCCTTCACTGTCGCCACAGCAGCCTCCTCTTTTGTGACAACAGGTGCTCGGTGCTCATTCAGTCTTGCCTTCTAAATCCACAAGAAGATCGCCTTTACAGCCTATAATTGGCTCTATCCTTCTTTTAACTAATCTGTTACTATTTATATATTTAAAATATAGTTATGTTCCCTTTTATGTTCTCCACTAATCCACTCTCATGCATTCTCTTTGCCTTTCTTATTTCCTTTTCTCAGTTCACTTCTAATTTTTTTTTGTCTTCAGCTGGGTTCTCTCTGAATGATCATTATCCTTCATTTTCTGTTTCATTGCAATCTCTTTATCTTTAATCATCCAGGAGACTGTAATTCCTTCCTTTCCCCCTTATGGGAATGCACCCTATTGCTGATTTTCTGATTTACCTGTCAATAAGCAATTGCAATCCACCTGGACTCCTTTGTAAATCATTGAAATCAACACCAGTCTAGCTGAGTACTTGCATTTGTAACCCTTTCTTATCTTTTTCATTTAATTATCTGAGCTGTGATCTCCGTTTCCCACTTCTTTTCCTACAGCAGCATGTTCAATTTGTCCAATTTCAATCCACAGTATTAGATCCATTAATAAAAACAGAAATTGCTGGAAAAGCTCAGCAGGTCTGGCAGCATCTGTGAAGAGGAATAAGAATTAACATTTCTGGTCTGGTGACCCTTCTTCAGAGCTGGATCCATCAATGTTTCCTTACTGGCTGGCTTCTAGCTGTCTCTTCTTCCTGCAAAATGTTCTTTTTCTACTCAGTGATGTCCTTTATCTTGGTACCAGGGAGGAGACTCATGTTGGCAAATGAAGAAATGCATGTTTCACTCTTTCACTATTAAAATACAGTTTCATTCCTACAGTTCCCCACATAAGGTCTGAGGCAGTACAATTTAAATATCACTTGTTCCAAATTAAGTGTAAATATCAGGGTGTGTATTTTTCATTAATGAGATATGGATATTGCTGACTGGACCAGCATTTATTGCCCATCCTTAATTTCCCTTGAGATGGCAGTGACAGTGAGTTGACTTCTTGAACCACTGCAGTCCTTGGGGTGAAAATACATTCACAAGGGGCTGTTAGGAAGGGATTTCCAGGATTTTTTTCCCAGCAACAGTGAAGGAATGGTGATATAGTTTCAAGTCAGGATGGAGTGTGGCTTCGAGGGAAAGTTATAGATGGTAGTGCTCCCATGTATCTATTGCCTTTGTCCTTCTGATAGTACAGGTCACAGATTTGGAAGGTGCTATCAGAGGAGTTATGGTGAGTTACTGCAATCCATCTTGCAAGTAGTCCACGCTGCAACTACCTAGTATTGGTGGTGGAGGGAATATCTGTTGAAGGCAGTGATTGAGGAGCCAGACAATTTGGGCTGTTTTGTCCCAGAGAACTCTAGGACGCTGGCTCACTTAACCCTCAGTGAGTGCACAACATGGAAGTACAAACTAGCAGGTCATCATGGGATGGAAGTCAACCTTTCCAATGAAGATTGTGACAAACACAAAGCTCTTTTTAACACCCTCTCGGTTGGCCACAACAAATATTTTTATTTATTTCTGGTGGACAACCATATCACTCACCAATGAATAAAGTAAAAAATCACACAACACCAGGTTATAGTCCAACAGGTTTAATTGGAAGCACACTAGCTTTCGGAGCGACGCTCCTTCATCAGGTGATTGTGGAGGGCTCGATCGTAACACAGAATTTATAGCAAAAATTTACAGTGTGATGTAACTGAAATTATACATTGAAAAATTGATTGTCTGTTAAGCCTTTCATCTGTTAGAGTACAGTGATAGTTTCACTTCTTTCATGTGTAAATCACAAGACCCTTTTTTTTAAGGTTGCATTCTTGGGTTAGCTGTTAATAATGGTGATAGCTAGACAATATGTTGAAGGTGTTAGCCCCCTATGTTCTCTGTCTATGACCCGATGTTTAGATTGATTCTAATCTAAAAAATGAGATAACCGAGTTTTACATAAATTCATGCAGTTTTTGAGCTCAGAGTTCTACATGAATGTATGCAGTTTTTGAGCAAAGTGCAATGTAACTCTGCAAGTACAAATTCACCACACAAAATATATGTGTGCATGTGGGTCTTCTGTCATGGTGGACTGCAAGACGTGTCAGATTGTGGACATAGATACCACTATTACGCGTGGGAAACCCTCCCACCTTGTACATGGCAGATACTCATGTGACTCAGCCAATGTTGTCTATCTTATATGTTGCAGGCAAAGATGCCCGGAGGCATGGTACATTGGGGAAACC